>NC_056726.1:1356641790-1356759290 GCF_019279795.1 Protopterus annectens
TGTGAAATGTGCCTTTGTAAGAAAAAATTGACTGAGAAAGGCTAGGCGTTTGTTGATTTTGTTAAACTTGTGGGTGGAATGTAAAGCATATGTCCCACTTCACATCATTAATGTTTAGAAGGATACTAAAGGGGAAAAATTAACTGTAACATTTTGTGATATAAACTGCATGTTATATGCTGTACAACAGTTTTGGCAATGTGTAGTCCAGGATATTTTAAATGTGGGGGGAGTCTCTTCAGTGATTGTTGTACGTACTAATGATATTAGAGATAGCAAGTACTTTTTCTAGTTTTAAGAAATATAGGCATTACAGAGAAGAAAGGCTAGACAAAAGCCAGTTTAAATGTTAATATGCTGTGATCTTAGGCTGCAGGGTTGATGGTGGGGGTGGAGTATATACTGATTATATGATGAAATAAGATATTCTATAAGAATGCCTGGATTAATGCCCTTGGCTTAAGCTATAAACAAGTGTTTTTGTTTTGTTTGCAAGTAGGCTTGAAAAATAATACAAAATAAAAGCCATGAAAAATCAAAGACAAAGTAAACGTTATTGTCATTTAGAAAATTTAGCTAAATGACGTTTCTTGCATCAGTTCAATTCTTGAGATTACAAAGGAAAGTGAAACAACACATACAAGTAGAAGAATAAACATTACTACCAAATACAGTAGTATTCCCAGTACACGCAGGAAAGAGCAGAGGCATTTACCAACACTTGTATATGAAAAGAATACCATCCTGAGTTAAATTAACTACCTTATTTAAAGTAAAACAAAACACACTACAGATTGAAATACCCAAGTTATTTGTCTAATATTGCACTTGAGTGAGTTAAATAGTATTGACTATAGATATAATAAATAAATATTGCACTTACTTGGAATATATATAAGCATATATTGCACAAATAAATAAAAATTAACTTATGTGTCCAAACCCCTGGGACTAGTGCCAAGTTCAGAAGTCTAATCACTGTAGGGTAGAAACTTTTACTGAATCTTGTAGTTCTGCAGCGGATGCTGTGATATCTCCTGCCAGATGCTTAAAAAATCCATGTGCAGGATGCATGTTGTCTTGCATTATTTTGGTGGCCTTTTGGATGCTTATTGCAGAATAAAGATGTATCAGTGTAAGACTGGAACCTGTTACCTTCTCTAGGACCCTCACCACTCTTTGTAGCACCTTCCTTTCTGTAACTGTGCAGCTTCCAAACCAAACTGTGATGTTGCAGGTGACGATGCTCTCTATTGCACCTCTATAGAAGGTGGAGAGAATATGAGAAGGAAGCTTAGCTTTTTTCAGCTTTCTTAAAATGTGGAGACATTGGTGCACTTTCTTGACCAGTTGGCTGGTGTTTCCTGACCACGAGAGAGCCTCTGATATGTGTACACACAGGAATTTCATACTCTTAACCCTCTTCACACTCTCACCATGATCTTGAGCACTGGGTAGTTTGTTCTTCCTTTTCGTGAAGTCGATGATGTTACATTCAGTTCAAGGTTGTTCCCCTAGCACCAACTTATCAAAGATCCCACCTCCTTTCCCTACACTCTCTCATCCTCATTTGTGATGAGGCCCGCAACTGTGGTGTCATCAGCAAACTTGATGATATGGTTGGACTTGTGCTTAGCATAGCAGCCGTGGGTCAGGATGGTGAATAACAATGGGCTGAGAACACATCCCTGTGGACCCAGGTGTTAATCATGATGGACTTTGATGTTTACTTACCTGAACACACCTTCTGTAGTCTCTCAGTCAGGAAGTCCAGGATCCAGTTACAGAGATGTTTACTGATTCCTAAATGTGCCAGTTTTTCTATCAGCTGCATTGGTACCACCATACTCAATGCAGAGCTGAAGTCTATGAACAGTATCCTCACATAATTGTCTTTGCTCTCTAAATGCTCAAGGGAGATGTGTAGTGCTACTGATATGGCAGCAGCCATGGATTGGTTAGCTCTGTATGCAAACTGCAGAGGGCCAAAATCAGGAGGTAGGCATGATGAAAGATGCTTTTTGATCAGCCACTCATGTGGCATGAGGGTACGTTTGCCATGGCAAGAGAGATGTTAAATATTTCCTTGAGCACTTTGCATAGTTATCAGCACAGCCTTTTAACATCTTGCCCAGTACATTGTCTGGGCCAGCAGCCTTCCTGGGTTTCACTCTCCTTAGATCTATTCTTACCTCCTCTGTGCTGACGTTGAGTACTGCATTCTTTTCATCAGTGGGTAGCTTTAGTGAAAACCTTTTGTTTCTTTCCTCAAATCTACCAAAGAAGATATTCAAACTGTCCAGGAGTTTGATGCTGTCCTCACACTGTGCTGACCTGATTTTGTAGTCAGTGATCTCTTGCATGCCTTACCATAGTCACCTTGCAGTCCTCGTGTCTTCAAAGTGGCTCTGTACCTTTCTGTCATACTCCCTCTTAGCCTCCTTCATACCAAGTCAGATTACTGTTTGCTACACTTAGGGCTGCTTTGTCCTTAGCCCTTTAATCTGTGCATCTCTCCTGCAGAAGCTCATATATCTTAGGGGTAAGCCATGGTTCTGGTTAGCTCTAATAGTGATACTTGTTATAGTCATAAATAAATAACATTAAGAATTTACCTTATATGCCTTCAGTCAGGAACAACACTTCAGGACGTGCAAACAGAAATTGTATTCTTACAGCACTGGGAGTCTGTCTTCATAGCTCTTGATGAAGCATTCTCACTTTATATAGAAAACTGTAGTTTTATACATTTTCTTACCTGACCTGGTCATGCAGCCTCATTACGTTACAGTTATTCTGCCAAATGAAAAACTTTGCAAATGTCCTCATTCCTCGTGATTTTTGCCTCTGACTTCATGTGAACACCTTTCTATACATGATCCACCTGGTTCCAAGGGGTCTTATGTCTGACCTGGGATGTTTCAAACCTGCCCTAGCAACAATGTACTCCTAGCCTGGATGAGTCTGGCTAACAAATTCCTTTTGTAGTGACTACATGCCTCGACTTCATGCAAGACGTACTATTCTCTCTTATTACATACTAAAAAAATGCAGTTTAAGCAACAGCAATACTGTAGCTTATGAATCTGTATTTTTCCCAGCCCTGCATACAAATTATATTTGCTTTTTAACAATCATATCATAGCATCTTTAATAAACTGAGACTAATATACATTTTAATAAGCTGGTCGTGTCCCATACTCTTGGTATTTGTTACCCCATCAACACAATTTGAAATGTATGCCATCACTACCTCAGTGTATTCATCAGTGTTCAGATGCCGATTCACTGTGGCTGCCTCCTTGAACATATCCCAGTTGGTTCATTAAAAGCAGTCTTGGAGGGCCTGCATAACCCCCTCGGGCCATACCCTGATTTGTTTATTTGGGTTTCTCTCTAACCAGTGCAGGTTTGTAAGCTGGTGATAGCAAAATGGTATAATGGTTAGAGTTTCCCATTTGTGAAAGTTGCACTGCCTTACAAGCTTTCTTTAAGTTTATGTACACCTTATCCAGGATATTGTCACCCCCTTGTAAGAACGTCCACATACTGATGGTAGCATGGGAGTACTTCTTTCAGATCTGCTTTATTAGTCACCATCTGTCATATGTACAAAGTCAGGATATTTGCTGTGCAGCTCACCCATGTGTATTTACCAGGCTGTGGATTGTGATTCATTACTGAGACTAAGCAGAAATTCCTTAAAATTCCAAGAGCAGGATAAGTTATTTCTTACACTTATTTCATTGAATTACACTTTTGTAACTCTTATAATTGTGATATGCAGTTGATCTACTACATTTTGCACTGTTATAAAGCTTTTTTTACTGTTTGACTGCATTTCTGTACTGTTTTATACTGTTTTAACTATATTTTTCATTGCTAGATACTGTTTCATTACTCTAATTGCATGTTTACTGAATTACTTAACTGTAAACTGCTTTTTCATACTGACAGTTGTATTTTCTGTTTGTGGGTGCTCTATCTGTGCTTTTCTGTGCATTTTTTATTTTTTGAGGTTTCTGTGTTCTAGTCAGGTATCATATAACTGATTTGTTTGCAGTTAAAAGCATTCTCTAGAGTCTCCTTGCTCCTTCATCTGTTTTAAAACTTTCATTTAGTGGCTACAACTAGTAGCTGTAATAGTTTCCCACCCCACCCCGCCTGTTGTTGTCTTGTTCTTATACTTGGTGGCTTTGCAGTTGCCCGCCTGTACTGTATATTTGATCTGGGACACTCCTCCCAGTCTAGTGTCATTAGTTTATTATACCTAACAGAGAGAGAACATTTGTGAAGGCCAACCCACTTAGATTCTTAACCTTGAATTAACTTTTGTTCCAGCTTTCTCCTTTTCCACTTTACTAAAAAAAAAAAAAAAAAAAAAAAAAAATTCTAAGCTTGTTTCCCCCCTTTCCTGTAACGAGTCTAGTCCAGATACAGATTTGCTGTATCCAGGACTGTTTGTAAGCTCTTGAGCCCCCCAAGCCTATCTACCACAAGAGGAGTGGTTCCTGGCCCAGAAATTGTAGTTTATTGGCCGTTTGGACAGTTTTTCCATCTTTCTCAACTTTCTGGTTTAAAAGCCTGCGTTTGCTCTTGTTTCCCGCCTTTCCTGTAACTAGTATAGTCCAGATACAGACTTGCTGTATCCAGGACTGTTTGACGGTGCCAGAGCCTGCTCTTCAATTTTTCCTTTAGATCTACTAGTTCTCTCCTCTCCTGCACTTATACTAGCTTATTAGTCTAGCACTTTACCAGACTTCTTGTAGCAATTATTGTAGCACACAAGTGCTACCAGCACTAAACGTTCTACAAGGAAGCAGATCTAGTACTTATTATCAATGCCCACCCTGCCAGGCATGTCTAAAGGTCAGTTCCCTGTGCTTTCACCTATTAATCTGGTGAACTTGGGCATCCTGAGGCAATGTAGCAACTGCCTCATGTACACAGACAACCCTCTCCTCTTGCTTCTAACACTCAGACTTGCAAGAGATGCACTTGTATATCCAAATTGGAAGCCGCGCACTCTCCAGCCAAGACCAGAATAGCTGGTCAAGAGGAGAAGGTCAACACTTCCACCACATCACATGGAACACATAGCCCTCTGGAACACACACCAACACTACCTTCACATAAAAACACAAACCACACACCCACCTTCGCGGAGGCTCTCAATAAAAATATACCCAAGCAGCAGAGCCCTCCAAGGCAGAAATGCATTCGACCACCACAACACAATACTAATCACTAGACACGCAACTCTCCTAAACAGTGTACCACTCAAACAAAGCCGCTAAGGCAAAACAGCATGCCCAATACACTAGTCATAGGTGACTCAATAGTGAGGCACACTGATGTCCCACTCACTAGGCTGAATAAGGAGAAAGTAACAGTGAGCTGCCTGTCAGGTGCTAGGATCCAACACATAACGCATGCACTCAGGTCGTTCAACAGCAGTTACAAATATGACTCTGTCATTGTACATGTGGGTGTGAATGACCTGAGACGTACCTCCCTGGACTACATAAAAAGAGACATGGAGGATCTCTCTGATTATGTAGCCCAGGAGGGTATGACCCTAGCCCTGAGCAACATCCTATCATCACCCAGAATGATACCACAGTACAAGCAGAAAATGATTGATTTCAACAGTTGGCCAAGTTTCTGGTGTCATTCTAAGGGGCTCCAGTATCTGTCTGCCTGAGATGGCATGATTGACAGACCTCGTTGCTTTGCCAGAGATGGCCTGCATCTGTCACCCCTGGGCTTCTGGATACAGGCCAAGGCTCTTGCCACCCCTACAGTGCCTTTTTTAGGCGGTGTTCCAAAGACCAAATTACCACAGTAACAGCTACAAACAAATGCAATCTGAGGGTCATGTTGTTCAATGCTAGAAGTCTAAATCTCAAACTGCACTCGCTCGAGGCACTCCTTAAAATGGAGAACATCAACATTTGTGCTGTAACAGAGATCTGGTTCAAGGCAGCAGAAAGCACCCCTGCACTACCAGGCAATAAACTCATTCCACACCTTTCTGCCCCAGAACTTAGACCGAAGCTCCAAAGGTGGTGGCGTCTCCATATTCATAAAGGATGCGCACACCTCCAGACTGGTAGCCCAACACAATGCATCAGAGATACTTCAGGTGCAGCTAACATTGGGTAAGACAGAGATTCAGGTCATAGCCTGCTATAGATAGACTCGCACTCCACATTCCTAAGCACCCTGGAGAATATTAGGGTCCAACCTAACACACTCTTACTAGGCGACTTCAACTACCCCTCCATTTTATTTTTTATTTTATTTATTTAACATTTGTTAACTGGGAAAGTCCGACTTGGAACAAAGCCAATTTTCAGCGAAGGCCCGGGGAGAAACACTCCAGATGCATGTCTTTGTGATGTGGGAGGAAACCGGAGCACCCGCAGGAAACCCACACGAACACAGGGAGGACATGCAGACTCCACACAGAAGGCACCCCAGCCGAGAATTGAACCGGAGAACCTCTTGCTGTGAGGCAACAATGCTACCGCTGCACCACTGCGCTGTCCATTAACTGGGTTAACTACACATGTACCAATACACTTGCCCAACGTTTCCTGGAGTTCATTAATTCCAGTGCCCTGGACCAGCTCGTTCTTACCCCCACTAGAGGTAGCAACATCTTTCACCTGGTCATTACTAACATGGGGGACTGTTGCTCTACACCAATAGTCAGCTCGACCCTGGTTAGATCCGACCACAAACGAATCACCTTGGAAGTCCACATCCCTCTCACCCCCCCACCCCCAGCAAAGGTAACCGCCATGGAAAACTTCTCCAAAGCTAACTTTGAGATCCTGAAAACGGAGGTGGCTAACTTCATGGCACCCATGCAAATGGAGAATAGTTGTATACTCTGGAACAAGCTACCCATCTATGTCAAGCAAAGTTCCTCATTAGCACTCTTCAAGAAAAATCTTGATGAGTGGATGGGAAATAGGAAATACACCCTGGGGATCACTTCTGTGGCTCTGCTCGACAGGGGCTCAGGAAAATAACTTTCTTGGGTGGCATAAGCCAGGGAACCTTGTTGGCTAGGCTTACTTAGGCCCTTGGGCTGATAGCCTAGTACCTACCTATAAACCTATGACTGTAGAATCATACACCAGTGCACTGTACGAACACGTGCACAAATGCATGGATCTCGCCATACCCAGCAGAACCAAGACACACTCTCCTCCAATCTGGTGGTCCCCTGTCATAAACAAACTCTACAACAGAATGAGGAAACTGATGCGGAATAAGGTGAAATCCCAAGACTGGAAAAACTCCCTTACCTGCCTCGGCAAAAAGTTGAGATCTCTCATCAAATACAATAAAGCTAGGTATGAAAACAGAATTGCAGCAGATAGTAAAGACAACCACAAGGCCTTCTATAGTTATGTAATCTCCACGGCAATACTCAGATTTATTCTGAGCTACTGCATAATGGTACCTCCTATACCGAGTCAACGGATAGTATACTGGCCGATAGCTTCAGTGCCAGCTTTATGCCCCTCTCCTCCCCCAAAAGACCAATCACAATACCATTAGATTACCAGGCACCCAGTGTTACTGCTGCACACGTTACAACAGCACTGTCCAAGGCCAAGAATACAGCTCCTATGGGACCTGACAATATCCCTGGTTGTGTTCTACATGAACTAAAGAATGAACTGGCACCTTACCTGTGTGCCCTGTTTATTCACAGCCTCACCTCAGGCTTTGTCCCTGCCGAATGGCGCACTGCTACAGTCATCCCTTTCCACAAAGGAGGAGCGACTACAGACCCTGGGAACTATCGCCCCATTAGCCTGACAAGTCTGATATGCAAAGCTATGGAACGCATCATCATGGACTTAATAAACAAGGATATAGGGAATCTCCAAACTCTGGATCCCACACAGTTTGGTTTTGTGAAGAGTAGATCATGCCTGCTCAACTTGGTCAACTTCTTTGAGTCGGTCACCAGAGCTGTGGATGAAGGCAAGATGGTTCATACAGCCTACCTTGATCTGGCCAAGGCTTTTAATACCATTCCCCACTCAGGAAGCATAGAAAAACTCACTAAGCTTGGCATCAACCCCTGTATCACCAGGTGGGTTGCAAACTGGCTCGCAGATAGAACCCACAGTGTGAAAATAGCCGACTCCAAGTCAGACTGCCGATTAGTCACGACTGGAGTCCCACAGGGTTTGGACCTGGGTCCTCTCCTGTTTGGTATCTACTTCTCTGAAGTCCAGGCCAACACGAAGGGTCTCTAGCTAACAAAGTCCGCAGACGATTGCAGGTTGGGAGCTATTATTAACTCCCCAAGTTATGTTGACATCCTACTGAATGGCCTCACTGTGACCAACAGCTTGTGTCAGAACCATGGCCTTAAGCTCAATGCCAAAAAATGTGTCGTCATCCCCTGTGGGAAAAACCTGTTTTTCATGAAGACGTTATAAGAGATCTGGGAACACAGGTTGACAGCAACCCCTCTTTTGATCACCACATTGGCACTGTAGTCAGAAAGTCCTTCTATGTGGCGCATCTCATTACTAAGGGTTTTGCATCCAGGAAGAAAGAGGTCATGTCTCCCTCTACTCTTCCCTCATTAGGCCAATCATTGAGTACAATGCCCATTTGGCATGTACCTCACTATATACCTGCAACAACTGGAGAGGGCACAAAAGTACCTCACAAAGAGGATCCTAGGCCTTAAACACTTATCCTATATGGACAGACTCAAAAAACTCCAACTATTCTCTGTCTCATATCGCCTACTTAGCGGCGATCTCTGATTGACTTACAAAGTCATGTCTGACCCAGCTCTGTTAGAAATGCTACATCTAAAGAAATCCCAATCCCTCCGCACCACATGCTCCAGAGACCTCAACCTCATTACCACAATTAACAGAACATTCTGGAGGGACAAGTTCATACCCAGAGACTGCCCATGCTATGGAACAGACTTCCCATACATGTCAAGCAGAGCACCTCGCTGACCCTCTTCAAGAGAAATCTTGATGAGTGGATGGGAAACAGAAAATTCACCCTGGGGATAACACCAGTGGCTCTACTCAACAGATGCACTGGGAACTAAGGTTGGGTGGCATTATGCCAGGGTAATCCTATGGCTAGGCTTGTAAAGGCCCAGGGGCCATTAGCCTAGTACACACCTATGAACCTATGTGATAGATTAGTTTATTTAGAGCCTCAGTGGTATTGGCACTAGGTGGGATATACACCTCTGTTACACTGACCCCATTCAACTCCTTAGGCAAGTAAAATGGTATATATTTAATGGACAGGAACTCTTAAGTTCTCACAGCAATGTGATGGTAAGATTTCACAGTTGCTGCACCATCTTTTGTTAACATAGATGCAGACTCCATCTCCTCTGGCCTTTCCACAGAGTGTATATTTTCTGTCTGCATGAAACTGTGTAAAATTCTCTAAGTTTAGTGCACCATCATTTATCTTGTCATGCAGCCACGTCTCGGTAATCAAAAATAAACAAGTATTTTTCACCTTGTTATTGTTGGAGAGTTCCAGTCTCATGTAGTCCTTCATGCTATCCAGTAATCTCACATTAGCTAGCAGTATAGCTGGTAGTACAGGCCTGTAGTGGTTTGCTTTTAACTTTACATCAATACCTGCTTTGCAACCTCTTTTCCTTGTTCTCTAACATGTCTTTCTCTTTTTTTTTTTTTTGTCCAACGCATTCCAGAAACCTGTTCTACCAGTTTTAGGCACTTTAGAGTGTGAAGAGTTAAAATACCCAGCTGTTGTAGCTATGAGCAAGTAGTAGGCCCCAGATACTCTGCAGACTTCAGGGCATCCAACCAGCAACATGTAGATGTTTGACTGTTTAATTTCTAGTAACTTCTGTCTGCTGTAAGTTATTGCACCTTCAAATGGAGTGCAGAAACTGATTTTTTTTCGATATTTATTTTCTGTGCAAAACAAGACAAAAATATGCACATCTCCAGAATGAGCTGACACAGCTGCAGCCACACAGGGTGCCATTTTTTATTTATTTTTTTGCCAGATTTCTTACATCTGCAAATATATTAGCTTTTTTTTTTTTTTTCTCATTAGCAAATGTTCAGTGGGAAGTCAAGAAGTCTCTCAAAAGCAACTCAAAAGCTTTTTCCTTTTGGCAAAGTAATAGACATTTGGCTCAAACCAGTATATAAAAAAGTGTCCCACATCATAGTTGATTCATGGGATTTTTTTTGAGTCGGTTAACTGCCGACAAATGTAACAAGGGAGTGACATTTGTAACTGTAGCTGTCACTGATCTTTTTTCATGCATCCCAGAAAAGTATGGGATGACGAGATTTGAGAGAAGTATTCACAAATACGGTGCATGCTCATGGGATAAAATCCTGTTATTGACTGAGTTAATGGAAATTGTGTTAAAACACAACTACATCTTCTATGAGGGGGAATACTACAGACAAAATAATGGTGTGGCTATGGGTGCAGCGTGCGCACCAATATTCGCAAACTTAGTTCTACTAAACTGGGAAGAAGAATGTGTTTTTAAGGGTGAGTGGTACAAATACATGAGTTGTTATGTACGATTTTTGGATGACATTTTTATTTTATGGGATGGTTCTTTGTATGAATTAGAAAAGTTTCTTAAATATATAAATACAACCTGTGAATATTTGAAATTCACACACAATATTGATCAAAAGGGTATGTCATATTTAGATACACATATTTCCATAGTTAATAACCAGTTCTGTTCCAAAATACATAGGAAAAGTACATTTAGTAATGCATATTTACATTATTCCAGCTGCCATGCTTATAGCCAAAAGGCTAGCATTATTAAGGGGCAATGCATTAGGGCAGCTAGAATGACGTCTGATTTTAATGACATGGTCAGAGAACTGGATTTTATAGGGAATATGTTTAGGAAAAGAGGATACCCTATAGCCCTTATAAACAATACTATCAAATATGTCAAGGGAGAATGGGGTAAAAAATACAAACCCCTATTAGGAGGTGAAACTAGAAAATCAGATAATAAAGATAATGAAATTATGAATAAGGTTAACCCATTTCCACGAGCGTACATATCACTATATGGTAACCATTCTAAGGAAATACAAAAGATACTTACATCCAATTGGAATATCATGAAAATGAATGGGAATGTCTATCCATTTTTAGGAGAATACCCCACCTTTGTACACAAAACTGCAAGTAATCTTAAGAGTAGGTTTGAGAAAAAAGTGAATAATAAAGGTACTCAGAATAATAGTAATAGGAAAATGGGGGGTACACACAAATGTGGGCAATGCAACCAATGCTTTGCAGTAATGGAGGATGACACTTTAACATTGGAAGACATGAACCACACAACATTGAGGTTCCGGAATGGGAATTGTAGGACACGATATGTTATATACCTGGCAAAATGTACAAAATGTTCCTGTTTTTATGTCGGTAAAACCGACAGGTGCTTAAGAAACAGAATATATGATCACTATTCCTATATTAGAAAGAAAGATATAACCAATGCTTTATATAGACACATATTGAAAAGTTCTGGCTATATGTTTAAGTTTGCTGTCTTAGAGCACATACTTGTCAGTGCTAGAGGTGGTGATGTCAGAAAAAAACTTGGTGAGAGGGAGGTTTGATGGCAAATATTTCTGAATGCTACAACCCACCTGAGAATCAATGACAGTATTTCTATCAAGCCTATATTAGAATTAAAAGGTTAATGGTAACATGGTTGCGCTCTGCACACTTAGGGGCAAACAACATCAAAATTTAGCTATACAGGAATTGCATAAGATCTTATGTTCAGCACTAGTCAGGTTTTCTTTGTACAAGAATATCTTTTAGTTTGTTTTTAGTGAGAGCACTGAGCACTTTAATGGACTAGTATTGTCTAATTAATTTTAATTGTCTTGATTGTTTAATGTGTTTAATTGGTTAGGAGGGATATATAATCTTGAGGTGAATGTTACTTTGTGTTCTGAAGAAGTCTACTATGTTAGATGAAAGCGCTTAACCTGTGTGTTGATGTATCGAATAAACAGTTGCACCTAGAGTTGTGAAGTTCTTCTTGAATCGTATCACCCTTTACAGCAAAATTATTTTCCTGTGGACTGTATTTAATAGTTGCTTTTCGCTGTATTTTTGACTTTACATTGTAGCATTTGGGTGAATGGATTCTTTAGACGAACTGCCATCTATTTTTTCTCCAGGAAGAAGGGATGAAATCCAAAAACTACAGTCGGAAATGGCCATTATTAAAGGAGAGCTTACCAGACTGATGGAGCTTATCAGTCAGCCTGAGGGGAGGAACGAAGGAATGCTATTGATGACGTCATCGCGTTTAGTAAGTGGAAGTAAAAATTCAAATTCCATCCCCAATGGCCAGGGAGATGGCGGTTTACTTATCGGACCCTCTCATGGATCCAATGATAACAACAAATTGCAGTTAAATCCTTCTATTGAATTTCTAAGAAGGGATGATTGCGGATCGGAGGACGAGTTTAATATATCG
The DNA here is from genome assembly GCF_019279795.1 of Protopterus annectens. NCBI lineage: Eukaryota > Metazoa > Chordata > Ceratodontiformes > Protopteridae > Protopterus > Protopterus annectens. Next base: position 1,356,654,332 of record NC_056726.1, read on the forward strand.
GAAGCAAAACCTAAGCGGATGGTCTCCCAAAAAAACCTATTCGGTAGTCGGGCAAACTATCACTACAGGTACTGTTAACCCACAAGCTAGTAATGCATTTAAACAGAATGAAAATTATAAAAAACAAGATTTAGATGAATTTTTTAACAGTAAATATGATTTTGTTACTTGTCAGTGCAAGGAAAAGATTGGCATTGGTTTCTTGTTTGTCAAAGAGAATGACAAAACCTTGAAAGATTTAATTTATGACTTTGGCAAGAAGTTGGGGACAGTTAAAACCCTACAAATGGACAATATCTATCTTAAAAGGTGTCTTGAACTCAAGATTGTACCCATGGGTTTAAGATTTTTTAAACAACCCATGGGAGTGGACATGGACGAAAGTAATACGCTTGAATGTAACAAATTATTTGACAATTTTGGGTTCAGCTTTATGGAGTTTATAATGAAATGTAATGATAAGAAAATATGTGCATTAATGCAAGAAATTGAGCATTTAAATGTTGTTATTAACCTCCAGGCATTTCTGCAGTTACACCCTAATTAATAATTCTAAAACCATGTTACATACAAGGTCATGATAGCAAACACAATTGTATTGATATATGACCTCTGTCAATGAGTTAACAAAGATTTGTTGTTTACCGAATTGGAAGGTTTTTACCACAAACAATATGAATGGGTAGATAGAAATTGCAATGAACAGTTTGATAGAAAATGTAAAAAAATAAAAAGGGACATTGACCAGTATGAGAGACAACAAGCATACAGATGGAGTAATTATAAAAGTAACACAGAAACACAAGGGAACAGACAAAATTTTCATAAGTACCCAGGTAGGGACTTCAATAATAAAAATAAATCATACAGTAGTAGAAATTATGGTAAAGGGATTTTTTTAGGAACAAACAAATGTGTAGGACACAGACAGGAGACACACCCTATTTCACGCCAAATGGGGTGGAGAGAGACCCCCCAGAGGGGGAATTGGGAAAATCAGAATTGGAGAAGGTAGAAGAGGAGTTAAAAATTGTCAAACACAATGATATATGTTTTAGTTTAGGAGATTTTACTATTTTTAACTACACAAGTTTTAAATTAGAAAAGGAACATTTTTCATTGTTTTCCAGGGGGATGAAATTTGTCCCCAACACCCTATTTTATATTACTGATTATATTATAGAACTTAAAGTATTTATGCAGAAACTTAATTTGGCTTTATATTTCCATGATAATAACAGTGTACCGGTGAGTAAGCCCTTTACAAAGGGTAGTACATTTATCCCACCCATGAACTCCACCCTAGCCACTTATGAGAAGGTTGTGACTAAAGATATATAGAGGTTATACAATTTGTGTAAAAATAAAAAGGAAAAGAGACGCAATTTGAGTGAAAAGGAGGTTGCTGTCTTAAAATAAATACAAGAAGACCATCATATTTGGGTTATGAAACCTGGTAAAGGAGGGGGTGTAGTTTTATATGATACTGATGAATACACCAACAAGATGCATGCAATTTTACTTAATTCGGGAAATTATGAAATATCCTCCCTCAATGAGGTAAATGTGGGGCACCACAAGCTAGATCTTTATCTAGAAGAGTTTCTTCTGGACAATAGGATTGATTTAGAATTCTGTAATTTCTTAAAGGTAAAATCCCTGGTATTAGCCACCATTGTGGGGATACCAAAAGTACATAAAAACTTGGAGGACCCACCATTTAGGCCTATTATTTCTGGCAGCAACTCAAAAGCTTTTCCTTTTGGCAAAGTAATAGACATTTGGCTCAAACCAGTATATAAAAAAGTGTCCCACATCATAGTTGATTCATGGGATTTTTTGAGTCGGTTAACTGCCGACAAATGTAAGGAGGGAGTGACATTTGTAACTATAGATGTCCTTGATCTTTTTTCATGCATCCCAGAAAAGGATGGGATGATGAGATTTGAGAGAAGTATTCACAAATACGGTGAATGCTCATGGGATAAAATCCTGTTATTGACCGAGTTCATGGAAATTGTGTTAAAACACAACTACATCTTCTATGAGGGAGAATACTACAGACAAAATAATGGTGTGGCTATGGGTGCAGCATGCGCACCAATATTCACAAACTTAGTTTTACTAAACTGGGAAGAAGAATGTGTTTTTAAGGGTGAGTGGTACAAATACATGAGTTGTTATGTACGATTTTTGGATGACATTTTTATTTTATGGGATGGTTCTTTGTATGAATTAGAAAAGTTTCTTAAATATATAAATACAACCTGTGAATATTTGAAATTCACACACAATATTGATCAAAAGGTTATATCATATTTAGATACACATATTTCCATAGTTAATAACCAGTTCTGTTCCAAAATACATAGGAAAAGTACATTTAGTAATGCATATTTACATTATTCCAGCTGCCATCCTTATAGCCAAAAGGCTAGCATTATTAAGGGGCAATGCATTAGGGCAGCTAGAATGACATCTGATTTTAATGACATGGTCAGAGAACTGGATTTTATAGGGAATATGTTTAGGAAAAGAGGATACCCTATAGCCCTTATAAACAATACTATCAAATATGTCAAGGGAGAATGGGGTAAAAAATACAAGCCCCTATTGGGAGGTGAAACTAGAAATTCAGATAATAAAGATAATGAAATTATTAATAAGGTTAACCCCTTTCCACGAGCGTACATATCACTATATGGTAACCATTCTAAGGAAATACAAAAGATACTAACATCCAATTGGAATATCATGAAAATGGATGGGAATGTCTATCCATTTTTAGGAGAATACCCCACCTTTGTACACAAAACTGCAAGTAATCTTAAGAGTAGGTTTGAGAAAAAAGTGAATAATAAAGGTACTCAGAATAATAGTAATAGGAAAATGGGGGGTACACACAAATGTGGGCAATGCAACCAATGCTTCGCAATAATGGAGGATGACACTTTAACATTGGAAGACATGAACCACACAACATTGAGGTTCCGGAATGGGAATTGTAGGACACAACATGTTATATACCTGGCAAAATGTACAAAATGTTCCTGTTTTTATGTCGGTAAAACCAACAGGTGCTTAAGAAACAGAATATACGATCAGTATTACTGTATTAGAAAGAAAGAAATAACCAATGCTTTATATAGACGCCTACTGAAAAGTTCTGGCTGTGATATGTTTAAGTTTGCTATCTTAGAGCACATACTTGTCAGTCCCAGAGGTGGTGATGTCAGAAAAAAACTTGATGAGAGGGAGGTTCGATGGCAAATATTTTTGAATGCTACAACCCACCCGGGAATCAATGACAGTATTTCTATCAAGCCTATATTAGAATTAAAAGGTTAATGGTAATATGGTTGCACTCTACCCACTTAGTAGGGGCAAACATCAAAATTTAGCTATACAGGAATTGCATAAGATCTTATGTTCAGCACTAGTCAGGTTTTCCTTGTACAAGAATATCTTTTAGTTTGTTTTTAATGAGAGCACTGAGCACTTTAATGGACTAGTATTATCTAATTTTAATTGTCTTGATTGTTTAATGTGTTGGGTTAGGAGGGATATATAATCTTGAGGTGAATGTTACTTTGTGTTCTGAAGAAGTCTACTATGTTAGATGAAAGCGCTTAACCTGTGTGTTGATGTACAAAATAAACAGTTGCACTTAGAGTTGTGAAGTTCTTCTTGAATTGTATCACCCTTTACAGCGAAATTCTTTTCCTGTGGACTGTATTTACTTTTTCATGGAGATGAGCTGCCTGCAGGTGAAAGCAATTAATCTTGAGAGATCTGAATATTCTTTGCTGAGGGAAATGCAAACTTTAAAGGTACAATGGCAAGCAGTTCATAGAAAAATAAAGTTTGAAATTATGGTTTGCGAATAAGTGATAGCTGCCTTAGTGCTTTGTTGTATTTAATAGCGCAATGTACAATTTAGTTTTATTTAAAGATAGTCAGTGCACATTTTAGGGCTAAAAGTTAATGTCTTTAATGTTTTCTGAAAGCATATAAGTCGCTTTTCATATCTGGGAGGGGAGTAGAGAACTTCTCTTTTGAATATTTACATAGTTTTGTGTGCTTCTTCTAAGTTAATAGGGTTGGGGTGTTTTGTAAAATTATTTAGTTTTTTCTGTTTGAGGTTTTTCATTAAAACAAAAAGTCTTGAAAATGTGACATAGGTTTAAATGGAGATGAGAAGAAACAACTGTACAAAAGATCAGTTTGCCAAACATTAGTGTGTTCATGTAACATGAAAATGGAAATACACATTCGTAAAATCATGACATGTATAATAGTGGGAACAAATTTTTATTATGATGGGAATGCTATCCGTACTATCTTGGAACACAGACGTCCTTACAAATGTAGACAAAAAGGAAATTATATTAAGAAATGCAGAGTGCGAGTAGCAATGCTGCAGGAGTCACATTTGGAAGGAAATTGGCATACGACTTGGTAGTGTGGAGCTATTGGCAAGGGAGGAGGATTACATTGGCATATATTTATATTCCATCAAAAATGCTATTATGGCGCTTAAGAAAATTTTTCAGAGAAATAATCAGCTTTCAGCGGGGAATATTATTTGTAGGTTTGGGACTGGAAGGTGATGTGCAATAGTGAGTTTGTATCCGTGGACACAGAAGTAAAACATAAAAGAAGGTAGATTTCTGAAGAAATTCATGCAGATATTCAGTATGAAAGATGTGAATTCAATAGTAGGAGCTCTGACGGAATGTACATATTATTCCCCATGGTACAATAACTGGACTAGACTAGATAGAAATTGTGTTTCATAAGAATGTGTATTTAACTGAAGGCTTTGACATATATCTGATAACTAATTCAAAGCTACGTACCAATAAAAACCAAGATAAAAATGCAAGATAATGAAGTAAAAGTGAGACAATGGTGCTTTCCCACCTACCTGATAAAAAGAGAAGAATTTAAGGACTGGGTAGTAGAAACTGAGTTATTAGGAAAGGTAGAAATACCTTCAAAAGTTATAGTTAGTGAGTGGAATAAAATGAAAATGGAGTTCAAAAATAGGATAAAAATAAAAGAGAGAGGGAGATCTGTAATAGAATTTACTTAGAGGGGCTGACAAAGGTTAAATATTGTAGAATAAGGGGAACCTCCTAGAACAAGTGCTAAACGGGAGTATTTGTATAACATGCATTAACTTAGGAAGATTGTTGTTAAGAAACTATTTTTTGATAATGCCAGAGCACAAAATTGTTTAGCATGATGACTTAGACAACATAAAATACAAGAGGTTTTCACCAAGCTTAGGGAGCCTATAAGAAAAAAAAAAAAACAGCGATCTTGTAGAGGTATTAGAGATATTTCAGAAATGTTATGAAAATTTGTATAAAGCAGAGAAATGTGGAAATAAAGAGCACAAATGTGTTTATGATCTTAATTATGCCAAGGTCAGAGGTAGATGACGTTCAACAGCTAACAGTTAAGAAAGCAAGAAATGAGATAAAACTGCAATGTGTAATCTTTCTTCAGGAAGGTCCATAAGAACAGATGGTATTACTGTGGAAGTTTGGAAGTTGGAAAGTAGGAGTGATAAGATCTGGAAGTTTTGTTTAATAGTATTTTAAAAGGAAGGAAAGCACAGCCTCTTGGAAGAATGCTGTGGTGGCTGTATTACCTAAAGACAGTGAAAACCCATCAGACCCAGCTTCATATAGACCCATTTCAATTTTAAACCATTATTACAGGGTGTTTGTTTGTATTAGCTAAACAAATGGCAAAGTGATACCAAAACTGATAAATATGGATCATTGTGAATTTGTGGAGGAGAGGCAAATATTTGAGAATATTAATATGACAGTGTTGATCCAGAAGGAAGCAGAATGTAAGAAAATACATCTATTGGTCTTGCTGCATAGAAAACAATGAATAGAGTAAACTGGGATTTTATGTGTTGGGCAGTGGAAGCATTTGCATTCCCCGATAAAATAATGAGGTTAATTTGGAGGATATATGAAACATTAGACGCAAGAATTAGTGTGAGGGTTTCTTTCTGATCAGTCATGTTTGAACAGAGGAACCAAGCAGGGATGCCCTTTCTCCCCGTTTTGGATTTGCTTTGTTTAGAGAGCCACTAGCAAAGAAAATAAGATACTCAGAAATGAAGGGATATGATTGGCATGGTAATCAAGAAAAGGTGGCTTTATTTGCAGATGATATTGTTTTGTACTTGATAAATACAGAAAAGGACATCTCATTTTTGAGATGGTTTCAAGTCTTTATGGGATATAAAATTGATGAAGATAAAACAAAGCTATAGCTGTAAATTATGTATCAACACATGAATTAGTTCATCAGTAACCATATTTATGGATACTTGGTAAGATGAAGTATTTTATTACCTTAGATGTGAAAAATCTCTTTACCTCAATTCCCAATGATTTGGGCATTGAAGCTATAAGAGACATATTAATGACAGATATGTCTTTTTCAAGTGATAGACAGTTACTTGTATGCCAACTATTAGATGTAGTACTAAATAATAATGTATTCATGTTTTTAAATGAGCACTATCTACAGAAATGGGGGGTGGCAATGGGCACCCCGTGTGCAAACACCTATTCCAACTTGGTTGTTTTAGCCTGGGAACGTTCTTGCCTATTCACCCACCCCCTATTTGCTCAGATAAAAGTCTATAAACGTTTTGTAGATGATATTTTTATCATATGGGAAGGCACTGAGACTGATTTTACAAAGTTTTTGAACCATCTTGAGAGTACTTCCACCTTTTTACGTTTTACCATGGAATGCTCCTCCAAATCCATAAATTTTCTGGATGTGACATTAAATATTACTAAGGATGGTACTATAAGTTCTACACTCTACAGGAAACCAACTTGGAGGAATACACTTTTAACTTTTGACAGTATGCACCCTAGGTATGTTTTTCCTGGTATTATCAAGAGCCAATTTATCAGATTAAAAAGACTCTGTAAAGATATACATAATTTACAATTTGAAGCAGACCGTTTAGAATTATTATTTAGGGAGAGAGGTTATGATCCAAGCCTCGTCTCAACCACCAGGAACAATGTTATCAGGACTACACTGTTGAAGAATCAGGATACCCATATTAGAAAAATTAAATACTCCAATGGATATAAAGATTTTGTACCTGTAATTCTGAATTTTACTAGCATTACTAATGACATTAAAAAGGTCTTTTATAATAATTGGAAAGTACTTACTATAGATCCTTTTGTCAAACAACTAATAGGGGAAAGGCCACATTTTATGTTTAAGAACAGCCCGAACTTAAAACAATTACTATGTAATGATAAATGCACCACTGAAAACCTATGCTTATCATTTAGCAACAAGAAAGGCACATTTCCTTGCTATAATTGCAAAAGATGTAGCTACATCTCAAGAAAAACAGAATTTAAACACCCTACATTGGATTTTACTTTTTATCCAAAGTTTTATGCTAATTGCTGTACTAAGAATCTCATTTACCTGGCCACCTGTAAAAACTGTTCAGCCTTTTATATTGGCCTCACTAAAAGATGCCTAAAAGATAGAATATATGGCCACCTATATGATATTCAGAAGAAGAATGAATTAAACGCATTAGCAAAACACATCTTGGAACACCCCCATCATGATTTTGAGTTTAAGGTACTAGAGATAGTTATACCTAACAAGAGAGGTGGAGATAATTCATTACTTCTGAATAACAAGGAATTAAAATGGATATTAAGATTGGCTGCACACATACCCCCTGGTATCAACAACCTAGTTTCTATCAAACCAGTTTTGGAAGCCAGATAGAATTTCAGAATTGAATACTGATGGTTGGCCTGCAGTCATCCTAGATTCCTAGTTTTAGCTATTTCCCTGTCTGCACCTTGTGTATATTGTCTTTTGTACAACTCATTTCCCCCCCCCCTTTACAAATGTTTATAAAGTCTTCATTTTTATTCATTAGTATTTAAACATACAGTTTCATTATATTATAACATGTTCACATTGTTTGTCTATTTTTGTATATAATTATGTTTATAATATTTATTCATTTAATTATTTACCTATATATGAATGATGAATAACATACATATAGTATTTGTTTATTATACTGTTTAGTTCTTGTAATGACTAATCAAACACCCATCTATAACAGTTTACACATACTAATACTGATATGCTAAAATAATTTGTATTTATATTCACATTTATATATAATTAAATGTACATATGTTTTCTATATTTTTACATTAATACCCATAGGGACGTATTATAACTCTATATATATTTGTCTATTTATTTAATGTTTGATATTTAATGTTTAATATGTAATATTTAATATTTAATATTTGATTAGATAAATAAAATATTGATTATTTATTATTTTTTATATATATTTTTATATATATTTCATTATACATCCAACTATATATATTATATACTTTAAACTTCATATTTTATATTTCATATTTTGTTAGACTCATATTAATATAAAATTTTTTTTAAATATTTATGAATAATATCAAATTTATGATCTTTATTATAATAATTGAGTCTACCGCTATATCTATGAATTTATTAAAGACTAACAAAAAACTTGTAAGATTCATTGCCATCATAACGCATTTACATTTCATCAAAGAAGATATTTATTTATTAATTTTTATAAAAAATTGTTTCGTATACACGACATTATTGTTTTTGTTTTAAATGTGCTTTTTCATATTGAAACGTGGTAATTTTGTTATTTATTTTTGGAACACTCGCTGTCAGCGTTAACTTTCAGTGTTGACAACTAGCTGGAGAATGGTTCTTGAACAGTTTAGCTCTTTAAAATCTTGGGCTCTTTTTGAGCAGCACGTACTAACCAAAAACCTTTTAATTAATTTTCTAATTGAAAAATTGAATGATTTGTTTGCTTTGATTTGGCGCCTTTTTATATTTATCTGTATAAATAGATGATTTGAATTTTATGTGTATTGTCTGATGAAGCGTAGTGGTGACTACGCGAAAGCGCTTACAATAAACGTTTTTTGGTGTTCGTATACTGGATTACTTATTGCTTATTGGAAAAGTGAAGCTACTGTTTTTGATTTATTGACTTGCTCATGTCATTCATATGAACTTTGAGTTTCGTTTGGACATATCAAGACCTTATACAACTTCGTGGTGAGAGAGCCTGGTTATTCTCTTCATTTTGGAGCATATGGATTAAAAAGGTTTCTGTTTTGGCAGCTAAGGATATGTGGCAAGAAACTAAACAAAAGATAATACAAAGACTAAGAAAGTGGAAGCTCTTGTTTATGGATTTGGATAGTGAGATACAAGCAGTGAAATGTTTTAGTATATGGGTCAGACTTCTTTTTATCAACCAGAGAAGAAGTTGTGGATAATAATTACTAAAGAGTTGAAGGAATTTATCTGGGAGAGGAAGAGGGCAAGAGTAAAGTAGGATAAGCTGATACTTCCAACAGAGCATGGTGATTTAGAATTACCTGATTTGAAGGGATATTTTAGAGATACATAGTTAAGACTCATAATCACAACACAAGTCCAATGTTAGAATTCAAAATGGAAAGGGATGATAATTAAGTTTGTGTGTATGGGGGGGGGGTCAAGAAAATAGAGAGAGTGGGATTTTGGATGCAGATCTTTAAGGAGAATGACAGCCATACAGAATATTGTATTTATAAAGTAGCAGAGAGTATTCTCAGATATGAATGGAGAAAGATTTTGCCAATAGGACTGCAAGTAGTGGTACAGAAAATTGGCAAGAGGGGCTGGAATTTGCTGGAGAAAAATGGCAAAGGAACTAAGGTATTAGGATAAATAACTAGAGAGGGATACATAATAGTGTAGGATGAGGCTAAGGAAATGTCTGGACTGTAGACTAGAGACTGCCTTCCTTATTAGGATTGATACTAGAGTACAGGCAACAAGAAAGGGATAGGGGAATCTTAAGTGAAAGACCTGCTCTGGTAGAGTTTTTATTTGAGTCTAAAACAGAAGCCATTGTTTAAAGGGGGTAATTAGTAGTACATGTAAAATATTGCACAATAACTATAAGAATCAATCAGAGGATATTAGAAAAGATTGGGAAGAGAGACTGGAAAATCAATTTACAGGAGAACAATGAGAGGATATATGCATGGCTCCCAAGTGTGCAACAAAGTCCAGATGGTTTAGGATTTCGGATTTTTGCTTGGAAGTGTTCTTATATGTATTTTTATACTCCTAGCAGACTTCAACGAATTTTTCCACAAGTAGATAGCAAATGTTGGAGGTGTGATAGAGAAGAAAGGTAAACTGAAATGTTTTGGGAGGTAATGAGTTGGCAGATTTTTAAAATTCCCTACAGAGTACTCTATCAGAATTATTGAATGAGTAAATGGCTGCAATAAAGGAAATTATTACTTTGAGCTTGGACACATGATCTTAATTTTGTAGACATAATAAGGCCTTGTTAAGGTTAATTTTCTTGGCTGACAAAAGAGTAATTACTAGAAAATGGAAATCAAAGTCTAAACCAACTGTATTTGGAGTATTGAAATTATAAAAGAAAATAACTGGAAGAAGGATCTTTAGTAAAGGGAAGGAGCAAATTACATATAAATAAATGGAAATTGTGGGAACAATACATGCAGCATGATGTTCAGCAAGAGAAGGAGGAGGAATGAAGTTTAAGGGAAGCAGAAATTCAGCTATTTAAGTAATGTTGGACCGATGATAGTTACATGGAAAGAAAAGCTAATGTGCTGTATAATGTATATACATGGAAAATGTTAAAATGTTTTTTTTTCTGTTAATGTACGTTTGCCTTTGTCTTAAGTGATAATTTAATAAAGGTGTTAAAAAAATAGACAGGAGTACAGTAAATAAATACTTAGTCTCAAGAAGGCACAGTGTTTTGTTTAAGATGTTTTCTTATTCCAGATGACAGGTAAAATGAGAATGTAACTGATGCTGAGCCTGTGCCTAGTGGTTTGCAGATGAATACAATTAAAATAAAAAATACTCCCACTGATTTAAAATAGAATATGTGGATGACATAATTCCACAAAATATATTGCTTACCTTCCTTTTCTGTTACATGTCTGCTCTAGGGAATTGAGATTCCATGTAGAATAGTTTTGTTTATTTAGTCCTACCCTTTGGTTTGCCCATAGCTGCAGGTATATTTCCAAAATCCATGTCCATATCCATATTGCTAGTATTTTTCCTACCTGAGGATCCAGAAGATTTATACATTTCCATATCTGGGCAATTGCCTCATTGTGGGCAATTTATGCTTGCAGTTAAGTATTATCAGAGCTACAGTAATGTAGACATTTCTGTAAACACTTGCAAGAGTACAGAACAACCACAATCCATATTTTCTGAGCAGTACTTGATTCTTTTTTTTTTACAGTAATGTGTCTGTCTTTGAGCAGACCGAAGGAAAATTCATTCTTATTACTGAACCGAATAACAAGTCTATTGAGAGAATCAGCAAAATGGTCTGAACTTTGCCATGTGGTTTCATAGGTTCATAAGTACATAATAAACTAACTTACCAGTAGGGCCCTTAAAAGCCTAGCCGTGCAGCCCAAATGTGAAACACAAATCTGATTTATATTTGATTTATTGGGGGTATTTACTGACTGCTTCTTACCATCAGAGACATAGGAGCTAGACCAGGAATGGATTTCCGATTACTCATCCTTTGGTCCAAGTTGTGTTTAAATAGGGATAGAGAGGAGCTCTGCTTCACATGGATGGGGAACCTGTTCCAGAGAATGGGAATTCTCTGAGAAAGATATTTCTCTCTCCAACATGTCCTATTTATGTTTCAAGCAAAATTTAGGCCTTTTAATTTAATATTCCTGATGCTATTTGTTTTGCAGATGTGCAAAAGATCCATCAAAACAGAATCCAGGAATGCCTTGTATGCCAGGCAAATATCACTTCTCAGAAGTCTATATGATACTGATTAGAGAGACAGAGCTTTGAGGCAATTGGTGTAGGGTATTGTGTTTACTCCCTGTATTCTTTTTGTAAGGAACCTTTGTGCACATTCCAGTTGCTGCATGTATCTGGTCAGGTACATACTGAAAGTGGCATCGTACTCTATGATGGGGCTGATGAGGGCTGAGTACAGTGGTATGATGACCTTCTGGACCTAGACGCCATGCCCTTGCTTAGAAGTTGAGCAACATAGAAGGATTTTCTTACTACCTTGGACACATGTTGGTTGAAGCCTAGGTTACTATCAACATGGGTTCCCAGATCCCCTGGCTAGTAAATCAACTTTTAAAGGTGTTTTATTGATAAGAGTTACCCAGGGTAACATATTTCCCGAAAGGTACTGTACTGCATTTCTTGATATTGAGTTTTAAGCCATGGCTTTGGCACCAAGCGCTTGTCTGTATTAGACTTTCTTGGAGGCTATACTCATCTTGGTGGGATTTCAGTGACTGCTCCCAATTTGCAATTATCTGCAAACTTGGTTAGCCAGAGGCCTTTGAACATTGGCTTTGATATCCAAGAAGCAGATGGCAAAGAGGAGTGAGCCTAGCACAGATCCCTGGGAGACTCCACTGGTGACCAGCCTCTTTGTGGAGGTTGGCTCTCTGATTCTAACCTCATGGGTCCAGTCATTGAGCTAAATACCTATCCAGCATGTTATAAAGGGGTTTATACCTAGTTCTGTAAGTTTGTTGACAATGCTGTTATAAAGGGGTTTATACCTAGTTCTGTAAGTTTGTTGACATTGCTAGCGTGGGGTATTGCATCAAATGCCTTAGCCACATCTAGGTAGGCAGTATACACAGCTTTCTTCCTATCCATTGCCTTGGTAACCTTTTCAAAGAAGTCTGCCAGATTCAGTAATCATGACTTTCCTTTGATAAAGCCAAACTGGGATGGATCCAGTGTCTGGAGGTCTCCTATGTTCTTGTTCATAATTTTCATAGTAATTTTTTCCATGACTTTGCAAATAAGACTAGTCAGACTAATGGGTCTGTAGTTTTTAGGATCTGATGAAGGGTCCTCCCTTATGAAGGTTGATGTCCTCCATTCACATGGCACAAAACCTGTTTTAAGACTATAGTAAAATAATGATTCCAAGGGTCCTGATAAGTCATATTTTAGACTATTCAGGTGGCATCCTAGATGTTACTGGGTCCCATTGAGGCCGTGTTCTTACCTTTAGTGAGTGTAGCCAGTACATGCTCTCTGGTTATAGTTGGAGGGGTTATGTTTGGGGGTATTATTGGGGAGGGGATGGTTGAGGTGAGGGGTGGTAAAGTTGGAACTGAATTTGTCCGCTAATAGGTTTGCTATATCGCCAGGACTGGTGAATGTGGCACTATTAACCACCAGTTCACCACATTGCTATGTGTTGCCCTTGAGGTTTCTGACTTAGCTTTAGAAGGCCTTATAGTTATCTTTCTCCTGGGAGGATATCTTAACCTCAAAGTTGGCTTTGCATGATCTTATTAGCTCTCGTAGTTGCCTATTTACTTTGATAAGAAAGTTTTTATATTTATGGGAATTACCCTTCCTGATTTTTTGCCATAATTTGTTTTTTCCTTTTGCAGTATATCCTGTGTAATAAGGAATGTCACCAGGATGGTTTGTTTCTGTAGCCGCGTTGGTACAGTGGTAGTGTTGTTGCCTCACAGCAAGAGGATGTTCTTCATCTCACATTGCTGCAGTCCTTACACTTGGGTAGTCCGCTGTCCTCGGTCGGCCCGAATATCAAAGTATAAGGCTGACGTCGGTCAAGGCGCATTAGACTGACATCAGGACGTCAGGGTACAAATGCGCATGACCGACGTCATATCCTCAGTCTTTTTTGCCGCATGGTCCGATGCAGAAGCAGCGTTGCAAGTGCCGTTGCGTTCTGAAATTTTCAATTCGGAGTTTCAGACCGAGTCAAAGTTGGCTAAGTACCCGTTGGGGAATATTTTAGTTTTTTCTTGCCTCAGTGGTTTACCGGATGTCAGAAAAAGTGAATAACTGTATTTCTTGTGGGAAACCGATACCGCATAGGGATTATCATACTTTGTGTATTCCTTGTTTAGGGCCTGAGCACGACGTTGTTGGGTGTCGCTTTTGTGCTAGATTCAATAAGCGCACTATTAAGAGAAGGTTAGATTGTGCCAGGTTAGTCTTCGGTAAGCGGTGCAATTATAATATGCCGTCGGATGCTCCGACGTCCGCTTCTTCGAAGAAGCGCAAGGATAAAGCAGCTAAGCCCAGGCAAGAAGAGTCGCCGCGGACGCCGGTTCTTTAGAGGTGTCGGTGGAGCCGGTGGTTCCGCCGGAGGTTTCTCTGGAGTCCCAGGGGGAGACTTTGTTATTGCAGGATGTGGCCTCTCAGGAGGCAGGTCAGGCTGAAGGGGCTTCTCAGGTTACTGTACTCCCCTCCCTTCCTAGGGTGGTTAGGCCCTCTCCTTCTGTTTCCAAGGCTTCTCCCAGAGGCAGGCCAGGTTTAGCTTCAGTTGGTGACACTCCTAGTTCTTCGGGATCTGTGCCCAAGAAGCATATGCTTAAAATGGCAGAAGATTTGATTACTTTGATTAGAGGTTCTTTGCCCCCTCCTGATAAGAGACCTAGGGTGGAACCTGAGTTGGGAAGTTTTGAGCAGGCTTCGGATGTTTCAGAGTCTTCGGCTGAAGATTTGCAGGAGTATTCTCCTTATTCTGATTCTGATGTGGATGATTCTACTCCTTCTGCTTCTCCTCCTGAGGATTTTTCTTTTTCAGAGACTCTTCATTCCATGAGGGAGCATTTTAAGTGGGAAGGTCAGGACTTCTCTGATTCCAGGAAAAGGCTTAGGGAATTTTTGTTTTTACCCCAGCATAGGCCTTTGGCTATACCTCCTGTTCTGGATGTTGTGGTAGATGTGTTTGCAGAGGCTTCTCTTAATCCTGATTCTTTGCCTCCTGCTCCTGTTAAACCGGATAGGTATTACAGGGTGCCTGAAGCTCATAAGTATCTTTATAAGAGTCCTAGGGCGGACCCAGAAACTGTTAGTCAGGGGCCTAAGGGTGTTAAGGCTTCTGTTGTTAAAAATCCGGTTCCTCCAGATAAAGAGGCCAGGGCTTTGGATAGATGGGGAAAGAAAGTCTATACTTCTTCCACCCTAGCTATGAGGGCTTTGAATTGCCAGTTTCACATGTTGAAATACCAAAACTATCTACTTTCTCAATTGAAGTCTAAGGTAGATGCTCTGGCGGAAGGTATTGAGTGTAAAGAGTTACAAGATTTAGTACATGTTTCTGAACAGGTGGGTAAGCATTCTTTGCAATGTGGTTTTGATGCTGTACAGGCCTCGTCTAGGGTGGCTGCCACTGGGTCAGTTCTTCGCAGGCACGCCTGGCTGAGGGATCCGAATTTATCTGACCATGTTAAGACAAGGATTCTAGATGCTCCTTTACAATCTGATGTGTTGTTTGGTTCACCTGTTGAGGCAGTCTTAAAGAAAATGGAAGACAAGGCTAAGTCTATGCAGACTGTTGAAGATTTTTTGCAGGTTCAGCCACCGAAGTTTAGTAGAAATTGGCCTACCAAGGGGTGGACGTATCCTTCTTATGATTCCCAGTCTAGGGGTAGATCTAGACGTGGTAGGGGCAGAGCTCAGGGCTCTTTCAGGCCTAGAACAGGGAGTTCGCCTGCACAGTCTTCGGGTGAGGGCAGGGGTCAGTCCTTTCGTAAACAGACCCAATGACCTACCTTTTCAGCTGTCAGAGCCTTCTCGTCTGGCAGCACCTTTGGGAGGAAGGTTAGCACTTTTCAAGGAAAATTGGAGTTTAATTACCCAAGACAGATGGGTATTGGATATCATACACCAAGGTTACAGGTTTTATTTCCATACCTTGCCTCCTTTCAAAGGCATGCCAGACGTTCCTCCTCAGCAAAGAATAGAGGCTCACAAACAAATTTCTCTGCTACTTCAAATAGGGGCCATACAGCCAGTCCCTATGCCAGAAGTGGGCCTAGGTTTTTATTCTCGCCTGTTCCTAGTACCAAAGAAGGGGAACACGTGGAGACCAATTTTGGATTTATCTATCCTCAACACTTATCTGGACATTCCCAAGTTCAAAATGTTGACGTTACAACAGCTTTTACCTCTGCTGGGCAAAGATCATTGGATGGTAACTTTGGATCTCAAGGAGGCTTACCTTCATGTTCCTATCAGACTGAGTTGCAGGAAGTATCTGCGTTTTCGGGCTGGGACTTCTCATTATCAGTTCTCTGCATTGCCCTTTGGCTTATCTACTGCCCAGAGTGTTCACGAAAGTTCTGGCTCCAGTGATAGCTTTCTTCAGGCTAAAAGGAATTCAGATCTATCCTTATTTGGACGATTGCCTGATTCTGGCTCAAGGAAGGGACGAGCTTCTTCATCATTTGGACTATGTGATAGCAGTGCTAAGATGCCTGGGGTATTCTGTGAACGAAATAAAGTCCAGTCTAGTACCCTCTCAGGACATGTGCTTTCTGGGTGTAAGACTGAATACAGCATCCCAGATGGCCTTTTTGACCCCGGACAAACAAAAGAATCTTTCCCTTTACTTTCATCAATTGTCTCATCAGTCCAGGCTGACTGCAAGGACAGTCCTTCAAGCCTTGGGGTTCACGGCATCTTGTATTCTGGTGCTTCCCAATGCCAAACTGCATATGAGGAAGCTACAATGGTATCTCAAAAATGTATGGACACAGCACTGCCAAGATCTGGACACTGTCATTCAGATAATACCTTGCATTCAAAAGGAGTTTTTGTGGTGGGCTCAGGAATGTCACCTAAACAAGGGACTCTCTGTGACCCGGCCAGAGGCGAGTCAGATTCTAACGACAGATGCCTCAGACAAAGCTTGGGGAGCTCATCTAAATGGAAAATGGATACAAGACAAGTGGCCTGCCAGACTACAACATCTACATATCAACTTGAAGGAGATGTTAGCAGTCCAGTTTGCATTAATAGCTTTCAAGGATTTACTTCTTCCAGGGCAGGTGTTGATTCTAACAGACAACGCAACTGTCATGTGGTACATCAACAAGCAAGGGGGAACACATTCTTATCCTCTATGCAGACAAGCAATGATTTTGTGGGAGACTGCTCTCAGTTTACAGCTAAATCTTCAGGCAAGGTTTCTGCCGGGAGCACAGAACTCCTTAGCAGATGTGTTGAGCAGACGAATTATGGATCCCCACGAGTGGAAATTGGATCCTCATGTATTTCAGAAATTGACAGTGTCATGGGGAACTCCAGACATAGATCTGTTCGCTTCTCCACTAAACCACCAGCTGCCAAAGTTTTGCACGAAAAGGTCCCACAGCTTGGAAAGTGGATGCTCTTTCTTTCAATTGGAGCAATCTTCATGTGTATGCCTTTCCACCTCTGCCTCTCCTCCCAAAGGTACTTCTAAAGGTCAGACAGGACAAGCCAAAGATGATTTTAATAGCTCCAGATTGGCCTCGACAGCACTGGTACCCATTACTGAGAAGTCTGGTACGGGAGCCTCCATGGCCTTTGCCTTAGATTCCACACCTGTTGTCTCAGGAGGACAGTCATTTACTCAATGTCAAGCTTCACTCTCTTCACCTAACAGCCTGGCATATTCTGTTTTGAACCATAGAGGGTCTCAACTTCCACAGCAAGTTTTGAATGTTATTTTGGAAGCTAGAAGGCCTAGTACAAGGAAAGTGTACGCAGATAAATGGAAGAGATTTTTATTTTGGAGTGCAGCAAAGGATTTTGATGTTTCTGAGCCTAATTTAAGTGTGGCTCTTCAATATCTTACTGAGTTACTGGACAAAGGTTTGTCCTTCTCTTCTATTAAGGTTCATGCTGCAGCAATTTCGGCTCACTATGACTGTGACCCACCATTGTTTTCTCATCCTTTGTTCAAGCAATTTCTTAGAGGGGCAAAGAATATAAGACCCCCACGTAGAGCTCCTACTCCTCTTGGGATCTCAATTTTGTGTTGGAGAAACTTACTCTACAACCTTTTGAGCCTGCAGCTACTACCGAGTTGAACTGTTGTGGTACATCAAGGGCCCATAAGGGCCTGCAATTCAGAAACCTTGATGTACCACATGACAGTTGTGTTGTCTGTTAGAATCAACACCTGCCCTGGAAGAAGTAAATCCTTGAAAGATATTTATCATGGAAGACTGCTTTTTTGTTGGCCATTACCTCTGCAAGAAGGGTTTCTGAATTGCAGGCCCTTATGGCGGTTGAGCCTTTCTTAATTTTCCATAAGGATAGGGTATCTTTACGTACTAATCCTTCCTTTATGCCTAAAGTGGTTTCTAGTGTGGCTTTAAACCAAACCATTCATTTGCCTACTTTTTATGCAAATCCCCAAAATAAAGGGGAAAAGATTTTGCACACTTTAGATGTACACAGGCAGTTGCGATATTATTTGAGCAGAACTAAAGGGTTCAGGCAGTCTCAGCAGTTATTTGTTTCTTTTGCTTTGAGTTCTCAGGGCAAGCCTGTGTCAAAACAAACTATTTCTAAGTGGATTGGGTTATGCATTGCTTTCTGTTATTCCCATCATGGCAAGGAGATTCCAGCTGGGATTAGGCCTCATTCCACTAGGGCTACTGCCACTTCGACAGCTTTTTTAAGGGGGGTGGCAACTAAAGATATTTTGGAGGCAGCTACTTGGAGTTCAGTGCATACTTTCTCTAAGCATTATCACCTTCCACTTTACTCTAAATCTAGGGCTGGTTTTGCCACTGCTATTTTACAGGGCATTTTGGCAGCTCCTGCTTCTTTATAGATGTTCTTCGTTCCCCATTGCTGCAGTCCTTACTATTGGGTATAGTCCGCCGTCCAGTCGGCCCGAATACCAGAGTATAAGGCTGACGTCGGTCAGGGCGCATTAGACTGACGTCAGTACGTCAGGGTACTAATGCGCATGACCGACGTCATATCCTCAGTCTTTTTTGCCGCATGGTCCGATGCAGAAGCAGTTTTGCGAGTGCAGGTTGGCATTCTGAAATATTTCCGAAACCGGAGTTTCAGACCGAAACAGAGTTGGCTAAGTACCCCGTTGGGGAACATTTTGGTTTTTTTCTTGCCTCAGTATTTAACCGGATGTCAGAAAAAGTGAATAACTGTATTTCTTGTGGGAAACAGATACCTCATAGGGATTACCATACCTTGTGTATACCTTGTTTAGGGCCTGAGCACGACGTTGTTGGTTGCCGCTCTTGTGCTAGGTTTAACAAACGCACTATTAAGAGGAGGTTAGACTGTGCCAGGTTAGTGTTTGGGAAGCGTTGCAATTATAAAATGCCGTCGGATGCTCCGGCGCCTGGCCCAAGAAGCGCAAGGACAAAACAGCGAAGCCTAGGCTTGATGAACCGGCAGTCCCGGACGTCGGTTCTTTAGAAGGTTCAGTAGAGCCAGAGGTTTTGCCAGGAGTTTCCATGGAGTCTCAGGCAGAAACTTTACTGTTACAGGATGTGCCTTCTCAGGAGGTAGGCCAGGCTGAGGGGGCTTCTCAGGTAACTGTTCTTCCCTCTCTTCCCAAGGTAGTTAGAGCCTCTCCTTCTGTTGCCAAAACTTCTTTGAGAGGTAGGCCAAGTTCAGCTTCAGTGGGGGCTTCTCCTAGCATTTCGGGTTCTGTACCTAAGAAACATATGCTTAAAATGGCAGAAGATTTGATTACTATGATTAGAGGTTCTATGCCCCCTCCTGATAAGAGGCCTAGGGTGGAACCGGAGTTTGATAGTTTTGAACAGTGTTCAGAGGCTTCAGAGTCTTCTGGAAGACTTGCAGGAGTATCCTACTTATTCTGATTCTGATGTGGATGATTCCACTCCTACAGCTTCTCCTCCTGAGGATTTTTCATTTTCAGAGACTCTGCATTCCATGAGGGAGCACTTTAAATGGGAAGGCCAGGATTACTCTGATTCCAGGAAAAGGCTTAGGGAATTCTTGTTTTACCCCAGCATAGGCCCTTAGCTATTCCTCCTGTGTTGAATGTGGTGGAAGATGTTTTTGCAGAGGCTTCCCTGAACCCTGACTCTTTGCCTCCTGCTCCTGTTAAGCCTGATAGGTATTATAGGGTGCCCGAAGCTCATAAGTATTTGTTTAAGAGTCCTAGGGCGGACCCAGAAACTATTTCTCAAGGGCCTAAAGGTGTTAAGGCTTCTGTGGTTAAAAATCCTGTTCCCACTGATAAAGAGGCAAGGGCTTTGGATAGGTGGGGAAAGAAAGTGTATACTTCTTCCACTCTAGCCATGAGAGCGTTGAATTGTCAGTTTCACATGCTAAAATATCAGAATTATCTCCTTTCACAATTAAAATCTAAGGTGGATGCTTTGGCGGAAGGTATTGAGTGTAAAGAGTTGCTGGATTTGGTTCATGTGTCTGAACAAGTGGGTAAGCATTCTTTGCAATGTGGTTTTGATGCTGTACAGGCCTCCTCGAGGGTGGCTGCTACTAGTTCTGTTCTTCGCAGGCATGCCTGGTTGAGGGATCAGAATTTAGCTGAGCATGTTAAGACAAGGATTTTGGATGCTCCTTTACAGTCTGATGTGTTGTTTGGATCGCCTGTGGAAGCAGTTTTAAAGAAAATGGAGGACAAAGCTAAGTCTATGCAAACTGTTAAGGATTTTTTGCAGGTGCAGCCACCGAAGTTTAGTAGAAATTGGCCTGCTAAGGGTTGGACATATCCTGCTTATGATTCCCAGTCTAGGGGTAGGTCTAGACGTGGTAGGGGCAGGGCTCAAGGTTCTTTTAGGCCTAGAACAGGGAGTTCACCTGCTCAGACTTCTAGTGAGGGCAGGGATCAGTCCTTTCGTAAACAGACCCAATGACCTGTCTTTTCAGCTGCCAGTAGATTCTCGTCTGGCAGCTCCTTTGGGAGGAAGACTGTCTCTTTTCAAAGAAAATTGGGATTTAATTACTCAAGACAAATGGGTGTTGGATATCATTCACCACGGTTACAGATTTTATTTCCGTACAATGCCCCCTTTCAAAGGCATGCCAGACGTTCCTCCTCCACAAAGAAAAGAGGCTCACAAGCAAGTTTCTCAGTTACTCCAGATGGGGCCATTCAGCCAGTCCCTGTATCAGAAAGGGGCCTAGGATTTTATTCTCGCCTGTTCCTAGTACCAAAGAAAGGGAACACGTGGAGACCAATTTTGGATTTATCTCTCCTCAACACTTTTCTGGACATTCCCAAGTTCAAGATGTTGACGTTACCACAGCTTTTACCTCTGCTGGGCAAAGATCACTGGATGGTAACTTTAGATCTCAAGGAAGCTTACCTTCATGTGCCTATAAGGCTAAGTTGCAGGAAGTATCTGCGGTTTCGAGCTGGAAATTCTCATTATCAGTTCTCTGCATTGCCCTTTGGCTTATCTACTGCCCAGAGTATTCACAAAGGTTCTGGCTCCAGTGATAGCTTACTTCAGGCTTCAAGGAATTCAAATCTATCCTTACTTGGACGACTGCCTGATTCTGGCTCAAGACAAGGAAGACCTTCTACAGCATCTGGAATATGTTATAGCAGTGCTAAGATGCCTAGGGTATTCTGTGAACGAAATAAAGTCCAGTCTAGTACCCTCTCAAGACATGTGCTTTCTGGGTGTGAGACTGAATACAGCAGCCCAGATGGCCTTTTAACCCCGGACAAACAAAAGAGTCTATCACTTTACTTCCATCAACTATCTCATCAGTCCGTGCTGACTGCAAGGACAGTCCTTCAAGCATTAGGGTTCATGGCATCTTGTATTCTGGTGCTTCCCAATGCCAAACTGCATATGAGGAAGCTACAATGGTATCTCAAAATGTATGGACACAGCACTGCCAGGATTTGGACACTGTCATTCAAATAATACCTTGCCTTCAAAAAGAATTTTTGTGGTGGGCTCAGGAATGTCACCTAAACAAGGGACTCTCTGTGACCCGGCCAGAGGCGAGTCAGATTTTAACGACAGATGCCTCGGACATTGCTTGGGAGCTCATCTAAATGGAAAGTGGATACAAGACAAGTGGCCTGCCAGACTACAGCATCTACATATCAACATGAAGGAGATGTTAGCAGTCCAGTTTGCATTAATGGCTTTCAAGGAGTTACTTCTTCCAGGGCAGGTGTTGATTCTAACAGACAACACAACTGTCATGTGGTACATCAACAAGCAAGGGGGAACACATTCTTATCCTCTATGCAGGCAAGCAATGATTTTATGGGAGATTGCGCTAAGCTTGCAACTTACTCTTCAGGCAAGGTTTCTGCCAGGAGCACAGAA
Source organism: Protopterus annectens (assembly GCF_019279795.1). NCBI lineage: Eukaryota > Metazoa > Chordata > Ceratodontiformes > Protopteridae > Protopterus > Protopterus annectens. Next base: position 1,356,676,594 of record NC_056726.1, read on the forward strand.
CTCCTTAGCAGATGTGTTAAGCAGACAAATCATGGATCCCCACGAGTGGAAACTGGATCTTCATGTATTTCAGAGATTGACAGTGTCATGGGGAACTCCAGACATAGATCTGTTCGCTTCTCCACTAAACCACCAGCTGCCAAAGTATTGCACAAAGGGGTTTCATCACACAGCTTGGAAAGTGGATGCTCTGTCTTTCAGTTGGACAAACCTTCATGTGTATGCCTTTCCACCTCTACCTCTTCTTCCAAAGGTACTATTAAAGGTCAGACAAGACAGGCCAAGGATGATTTTGATAGCTCCAGATTGGCCTCGCAACACTGGTACCCACTACTACGGAGTCTGGTAAAGAAGCCTCCATGGCCTTTACCTCTGATTCCTCATCTGTTATCTCAGAAGGACGGTCATCTGCTCAATGTCAAGCTTCACTCTCTTCATCTAACAGCCTGGCATATTCTGTGTTGAGACACAGCAGGTCTCAACTTCCTCAACAAGTTTTAAATGTGATTATGGAAGCTAGAAGACCTAGTACAAGGAAAGTGTACGCAGAAAAATGGAAGAGATTTTTATTTTGGAGTACAGCAAAGAATTTGGAGATTTCTGAGCCTAATTTAAGTGTGGCTCTTCAATATCTTACTGAGTTATTGGACAAAGGTTTGTCCTTCTCTTCCATTAAGATTCATGCTGCAGCAATTTCAGCTCACTATGATTGTGATCCACCATTGTTTTCGCATCCTTTGTTCAAGCAGTTTCTTAGAGGGCAAAGAATATAAGACCCCACGTAGAGCTCCTACTCCTGCTTGGGATCTCAATTTTGTGTTGGAAAAACTTACTCTACAACCTTTTGAGCCTGCGCTACTGCTGAATTGAAATACTTGTCATGGAAGACTGCTTTTCTGTTGGCTATTACTTCTGCAAGAAGGGTGTCTGAGTTGCAGGCCCTTATGGCAGTAGAGCCCTTTTGATTTTCCATAAGGATAGGGTATCATTACGCACTAATCCTTCCTTTATGCCTAAGGTGGTTTCTAGTGTGGCTTTAAACCAAACTATTCATTTGCCTACTTTTATGCAGACCCCCAAAATAAAGGGGAAAAGATTTTGCACACTTTAGATGTACACAGGCAATTGCGTTATTATTTAAGCAGGACTAAGGATTTCAGGCAGTCTCAGCAGTTGTTTGTTTCTTTTGCTTTGAGTTCACAGGGCAAGCCTGTGTCAAAACAAACTATTTCTAGGTGGATTGGCTTTTGCATTGCATTTTGTTATTCCCATCATGGCAAGGAGATTCCAGCTGGGATTAGGCCTCATTCCACTAGGGCTACTGCCACTTCAACAGCATTTCTAAGGGGTGGCAACTAAGGATATTTTGGAAGCAGCTACTTGGAGTTCAGTGCATACTTTCTCTAAGCATTATCACCTTCCTATCTACTCTAAGTCTAGGGCTGGTTTTGCCACAGCTGTTTTGCAAGGCATGTTGTCAGCTCCTGCTTCTTTATGATTTGCCAGCCTCCTTACCTCTGCTTTGGGATTCTACCCAATAGTAAGGACTGCAGCAATGGGGAACGAAGAACATAGTACAGTTTTGTACCTACCATAAATGTAGATGTTCGAGGATCCCCATTGCTGCAGTCCAATTTACCCTCCCTCCTTCCCTCTGTGTTTAGGGGTGGTTGTGTAGGTGAGGTTACATGCTTATATTTTTGTATATATTCTTGTATATATTGTACATATTTTTGGTGCAGGTATTTTGGGCCTTGTCTTTTTAGGGTCTTCTGACATCTGGGGCAAGAAAAGACTGAGGATATGACGTCGGTCATGCGCATTAGTACCCTGACGTACTGACGTCAGTCTAATGCGCCCTGACCGACGTCAGCCTTATACTCTGGTATTCGGGCCGACTGGACGGCGGACTATACCCAATAGTAAGGACTGCAGCAATGGGGATCCTCGAACATCTACATTTATGGTAGGTACAAAACTGTACTTTTTGCCATCCGCCCTTACCTCTGCTTTGGGATTCTACCCAAGTGTAAGGACTGCAGCAATGTGAGATGAAGAACATAGTACAGTTTTGTACCTACCATAAATGTAGATGTTCGAAGATCCACATTGCTGCAGTCCAATTTACCCTCACTCCTTCCCCTCTGTAGTTAGAGGCGGTTGTGTGGGTTGGTTTGTAAATATTGTGTATTTTGTATATATTGTACATATTATTAGTGCAAGGGTGGTTGGTTGGTTGTTTGCTGTCTTTTGGTTTTGACCTTTCTTTTTAGGGTCTTCTGACATCTGGGGCAAGAAAAGACTGAGGATATGACGTCGGTCATGCGCATTTGTACCCTGACGTCCTGATGTCAGTCTAATGCGCCTTGACCGACGTCAGCCTTATACTTTGATATTCGGGCCGACCGAGGACAGCGGACTACCCAAGTGTAAGGACTGCAGCAATGTGGATCTTCGAACATCTACATTTATGGTAGGTACAAAACTGTACTTTCTCCTGTTCGATTCTCGGCTGGAGTGCCTTCTGTGTGGAGTCTGCATGTCCTCCCCGTGGTCGAGTGGCCTCTGAAAGACATGCGTAAATGGGCGTGCCTTCACTGAAGGTTGGGCGTTGGGCTGGCAAATCGGCACCATACAAATCTACTGCCAATCATTAGTGGACCGGAGTTCTGCTGTGGCGACCCCTAACCGGGAATAGCCGAAAAGACAAACAACAACAACCAGGATGGTTTGTTTCTGGGGGTAGTTCTGGGCTTACTTCTGGTAGGTACAGCAGCTTGTATGCAGCCACTGACATGGTTGTACAGAGTTTCTGAGAACAATTCAGCACAGGCTGGTGTGTTCTCGGGGGTTTGGAGGGGAATTGAATTTTGGAAGAACATGTAATAAGGTAATTTGTCTTAGAATAGTTCCTACCTGTTACTGTTTTTAATGGGATTATGGAATTGATTTTAATTTTAAAGGAGAAATCTTTATGGTCGGACCTTAGTAGGGAGGATAAGCAGGGGGGGGGGTGCAACATTCTCCCATATTTGTGAGCACAGGGTTCAGTATGTTGGAGCCTGTAGTGGGCATATTCAGTATTTGGTCAAGGTTGTTTGTATCTACAAAGTTCAGGAATCTATGTGCCTGTAGATATGAGGCCATGTAGGATTCTCAATCTATAGGGGGCAATTAAAGTTTCCCATGAGTAAGGTGTTAGGTTGGATGGTAAGTGTATCCAGTAGGTGCAAGTGTATATTGTGAGCTTCTTGGGACATGGAGGCTGACCTATAGCTGGCTAGGATATGGTATGGGATTTTGTCTATGGTGATCTTCACTTAGAGGACCTCCAGTACATCATCCTGTTTTACCACCATAGAGGTATATTTGTTACTGATATATAGTGAGACTCTTCTACCTTTAGCTCTTGTCTGTGCAGCTACTGGTCTAAAAATGTGGAAGGCACTGAAACCTTGCACTGCTAGGGTAGTCTTTCCTGCTTTAAACCATGTCTTGGTAACTGCACAGATATCTATATTCTCAAGTGTGAAGAGGGCTTGGAGTGAGTGTAGTTTTTTTATTTAGGCTGCTGGCATTGAGTATCAGCACCTTGAGGTCCCGTTGAGTTAATTTTGCTATGTCGGTAGGTTTGTTAATTTGGCATTTCCTAAAAAGGCACTGTGGGGCAGACAAAGCCTTAGGCAGTATTCGAAAACCTAGAGGGGAAAGGTGCAGACCAGACCATCTTTGGAAGAGCAACATGGTCTGTTGACCATGTCTTCCCAAGTTGACGAATATCAGCTTTCTGTAGAGTGACACCAGAAAAGATGGCCAGTTGTTGAAATCGATCATTTTTTGCTCATATTGTGGCATCATCCTCATTGATGGTAATATGTTGCTTAATGCCTAGTTCATACCAGGCTGAGACACACATAGTCCACTGAGGTGCATCTCAGGTCATTTACACCTACATGGACTATGAAGAAATCATATTGGCATCTGTGGCATAATGACCTGAGTGCCTGCGTGATTTGGCAGATCCTGACTCCAGATAAGCAACTAGCAGTTAACTTTCCTTGTTCAGCCTGGTTAGAGGGATATCAGTGTATCTTACAATGGTGTCCCCTATGATGAGAGCCCTAGAAAATCTGTTTGCTTGCTGTAGGGGCTTAGCGTTTGGGGCTTCGCTGACAGTGACAGTATGTGTGGTGTTAGGTGTTGTTACTTTCTGATTGCCTTTGGGCTTGCTGAGGCAGTGGTTTGACAACAAGTTGTCTAGGTGATCTTTGTTGTTTAGGAAGATTGTTTTTAAGTGCCTCAGCATATGTTAGTGTATATGTGTGTTGCTATGTGAGTTGGGTGTTATGTATGCGGAGTTTCGACAACCTGATGTGGATTTGTATGCGAGAGTTTAGATTTCAGTGTCATTGTGTAGTTATACCTTGCATACTGTGTCCAATTCTTTAAGGATTAAGTGGTTGTTGGTAAACATGAGACAATTGTTGCATTGTATTAGAATGCCATATCCACCAAGCTGGCTACAGAGAAGTTAAAAAATTGCATATTCATAATGTACAGTCCTTTGATTTGTAAGCTACAAGATGGATGTATTTTGGTTAGAAGACTATTAAGGGTACTAAGTTTGTACAGACTAATAAGGGTGCTTTACTGGGGCAGGTTAAGCTAAACAGTACTAAACTCTGTAACATTAATGTTTACACAATACTGATTTCTGCCAAGTCTGTAGTATTACCACTTGAGCCCCACTTAGCTGCTCTAAGCTTGTTGGTGCATAAGGTATTTGCACTATATTGCTACTTTACATGTTACAATTTTATGGATCGTTCTGCATTAACTTGAGCAGTTGTGCATAAATACTGTAGAGTCCACAACCATTTCTAACGGTGTCTAAACACAATATGTTAACCTTCCATCTCTGCATGTCTTTTCTAGCAATGTGGTAATAACATTTGTTAATATGCATACTATACACAGACCTTTTCTAGTAGTGCTAAAGTAAATATGGCAACCCTGTCCCTTATGTACATGTCAGTAGAAGTGCAATTAAATGTCATAGCCCCTTTTCCCCCCAAGCATACTCATCCTAAGCAGCAGCCCACGGCCGTGCTCAGTCAGTCATTTTTACTACACGGAAACATGTAGAGTGATTCATATAAAAGATGCTTCCACACCTTGGTAGCATATTGCTGGAGTAGTGTTGTTATACTTCGTGATACAAGTATTATAAATGCCCGCTCATTCTTGGCACTTCACTCTTTCAGCATAGCACACAGGAAAGCACAAGGTGAGTGGCAGCTGCCATACCACTGTGTTCTGTTAATGTCTGTTACTACAACATTTATTGCTTTAGCAGAAGCCAACTGCATAACATGTACACAGAGATTTTGCATACAGCTGGCCTGTGCTCCAAGATGTTTTGTTGTTTCAGTTTTTCATACCCATCTGCTAACGAGCTCTTATGAAAGCATGTCATGTGAAGAATTTTTGTAAACATTGCAGTGTTTTGATGGTTCCTTTAATTTTGTTTATTAAAGACCTATATCTTGACTCTCTAGCATTCAAATGCTTATTTAAAATAATATGCTGTCTCACCTTAGCTGTTTCTTGTCTGTCACATGCTGTACATACGTAAATGTTGCTTGGTCAGCTGTGTATTTACATATCTGCACTTTTGGCTTCAGTTGTAGCATCTTTGCCTTGTGGCTCTGGTTGGGGGAGTACACTTACGAGGTAAATAAAAAAATTAAAAGAAATTGCATTTTGTACCCTACAGAAAGAACACTGTCTATGGATTTTAAGCAGACATTTCATCCTTATGCATTGTGCAGACTTGATTGTGCTATATGTGGTTATGAATCCATCTCTGAGCTTTTTGCTCCCTCTTCATATCTCTCAACCTCTTAGAGCAAGAAATCTGGACAAAGTCCCCAAAATAGGCACAGTGTTTAAGTATTGCTCTTACAAACTTAGAAAGTTGATAGAATAAATAACAGGTTTTGCATTAGCACAAATTTCCTGAAGGGTATGAAGTCTGAAACTAAATGTTTGTCATTATTTAATAATTTCCATTTTAATGATTTGCCACTAATTTCCAGAAAACCAGAATTTTATGACAAATGAATCAAAAATATGAGGCAAAAATCTGGTCATTCTGCAAAAATCTGTACAGTTGAGAGGTATGTATCTTGCATGCTTCCTTTACCAAAGTATTTCATAGTTTACAAGTAGTAGTGTGGCTCAGGATCAGCCAATTCACTTAAGTTGTTTTTAAGGATTTAGAAGTAATCAGATTAATTAAAATTTAAATTTATTTATGTTTTGTTGATCTGATTAGCCCCACTAGGCCAGTGGACTCTCTTCAGGGAAGACCTGAGGTGGTATTCATGATTTCATAATCCTTGTGTTAACTTACTAAAAGATGTACGGCAGAGCTTGCATGTCACACCTAATTAAGAGATTGAGTGACATTTCAGTTTGTGCAATGGTAGCATGATTGTGTTACCATTCCTAGTGCATGTACTTCACTTACGTAATCATGGGTAAGGAGGTGGTTCATTGATCAGGTTTTTCCTTCCTTCTTTGCATTTATGAGTTTGCTGTTGTCTGTTTTTTCAAATTTAACTGTTATGTTTATTCTAAATATTTATTTAAGGAGTATAGACTAGTCTGATTTGTCGTGTATTTAATAATTTGCTCTTTTCTGTCCTTTCCAATAGGAAGAATTGCTAAAATTTTCATAACCCATTTACATGGGGACCATGTATTTGGCCTTCCAGGGCTTCTTTGTACTGTAAGTCTTCAGTGTAATACTAGTTCAAACAAAGATCAGGTTGTAGAAATCTATGGTCCTGTTGGGGTCCGGAAGTTCCTGCGCACAAGCCTGGAGATATCACAGTCACAACTTGTCTTCCAGTATGTTGTCCATGAACTTGTACCTACACCTGATCAGTGCCCAGCTGAGGAGTTTAGGGAATGCAGTGTAAATGGTTTTGAAGACAGATTGCACCCACAGGAAGTCTTAGGAAGGACAATTGCTCTTGATCCTGATGAAGATTTCTACAAACTTTTTGAAAATGAGCATTTTACTATTAAAGCATTCAGACTTTATCATCGAATACCTTCATTTGGGTTTGTAGTAGAAGAAAAAGAACGCCCTGGTCGCCTTAATGTTCAGATGCTAAAGGAAATGGGTAATTTTATTTATTTGGTTTATTCTATGTTTATTTTGTTTGTTTAGTAAATTAAGTCTTTTTGCCTTACAGTTATGTTAATTAATTTGCAGGTCTGAAATGCAGTTTAGGATTTAGAAACTGTCATACAGGTAATAAATTGTGGTACAATAGCATGATTGAAAGTACAGTAGCTTGGATTTAATGCAGTCAAGTATAAAGCAGTATAACTGAGTGTATACAAATCTGTAGATAGGTGCACAGTGGAAGAGGCATTAGCATCAGTAGCAGCAAAAATAGAAAAAGTCCAGGGAATTAACGGATCATGCAAGCCAAACTAGTAAAGAAGTGTGAGAAGTCACTGAGAAGTAGGTCTAGAAGGATTATACAACAATACATGGGTGAGACATTGTAAGAAGAGTAGATTTTATTTGTATATACAGACAGTTGCCAAGACCTGACTTGGACCTCTGCATATAGAGAACTAGTTTACACAAGAACATATGCTCATGGGTGGCAATCTGCAGGTGGGCACCAGAAGTGATATGGAGTCTGTAGTAGACATCATATTAACTGGCACTCGTGTGCTAGTTTGCACTGCATTTAAAGAATTTTTATTACTGTTTTAACCATTTTTTCTGCAAAATAAATAAATAAAATTCTAAGCTTGTTTCCTGACATTCCTGTTACTAGAGTAGTCCAGATACAGATGTGCTGTATCAAGGACTGTTTTGTAAGTTTGAGTTCCCCAGACCTTTCTGTGTTAGAAGGAAGCCTTCCAGCTCATCAGTGGGAGTGGTAAGCACTAGGTAGCCTCTCTACCACAAGAGGAGTGGTTTCTGGCTGTGGAATTGTAGTTTATTGGCCATTTGGACAGTTTTTCTATCCCTTTCAACTTTCTGGTTTTAAAGCCCATGTTTGGGCAGGTTTGCACTTGTTTAAGCTCCGCAGATCCTGTTTTGGCATTCTGCAGTCTACAAGAGCAACAGAAAGGAGAAAGAGAGACTTTAAGTGCCTCCATTTTAATTTTTTCTGATTATACTGCTTTCTGCATTTGATTTGTCGTTTTTTTCATTTAACTGCATTTATTTTAACTGTATTTGCTTTATTATTGCTACACACTCAAGTGTGCTAGCTTGCACTGCATTTAAAGTATTTTATTACTGTTTTTTCTGCAAAAAAACAAAAAAAGGTTCTAAGCATGTTTCCCGCCTTTCGTTTTACTAGAGTAGTCCAGATACAGATTTGCTGTATCCAATACTGTTTTGTAAGTCTCTGAATTCCCCAGACCTTTCTGTATTAGAAGGAAGCCTCCCAACTTACTAGTGGGAGTGGTAAGCACTGGGTAGCCTATCTACCAGAAGATGAGTGGTTTCTGGCTCTGAAGTTGTAGTTTATTGGCCATTTGGGCAGTTTTTCTATCCGTTTCAGCTTTCTGGTTTAAAAGCCCATGTTTGCGCTTGCACGGGTTGGAATGCCGCACAGTGCCGCTAAGCTGGGGTAAACTATTACCTGTGCCAGAAAGTCTGCTTTTCAATTTTTCCATTAGATCTTGCTAGTTCTCTTTGCTCTTGCACTTTAATTAGCTTATTTGCCTAGCACTTCATCAGGTTTTTTGTAGCAATTATTGTAGCACACATAAGTGCTATCGGCACTAGACGTCCTATAAGGAAACAGCTCCAGAACTTAGTAATGATGACCATCCCTCCTGGCATGTCTAAAGGTCAGTTCCCTGTGCTTTCTCCTATTAACCTGGTGAATTTGGGCATTCTGAGGCAGTGTAGCAACTGCCTCATGTACACAGACTCTTACTTCTAACACTCAGACTTGTGACAGATACACTTATATCTCCAAAATTGGAAACCATGCACTCTCCAGCCAAGACTGGAATAGCTGGTCAAGAGGAGAAGGTTAACACCTGCACCACACCACATGGAACACACAGCCCTCCAGAACACCCACCATCACAGCCCTCACATAAAAACACAAATCACACACCCACCATCATGGAGGCTCTCAATAGAAATCTATCCAAACAGCAGAGACCTCCAAGGCAGAAATGCACTCGGCCACCACAGCACAAGCCACAAGACACATAGCTCACCTACACAGTGTGCCCCTCAAAACCTAAGCCCCTAAGGCAAAACAGCTTGCCCAATACAATAATCATAGGTGACTCGATAGTGAGGCACACTGATGTCCCACTCACTAGGTTGAACAAGGTGAAGGTAACAGTCAGCTGTCTATCAGGTGCCAGAATCCGACACATAACACGCACTCAGGTCACTCCACAACAAGTACAAGTATAACACTGTCATTGTTCATGTGGGTTTGAATGACCTGAGACGCACCTCCCTAAACTACGTGAAAAGAGACATGGTGGAGCTCTCAGATTATGTGGCCCGGGCAGGTATGACCCTAGCCCTGAGCATCATCCTACCGTTGCCCAAAATGATACCGCAGTACAAACAGAAAATGACTGACTTCAACAATTGGCTAAGTTTCTAGTGCCATTCTAAGTGGTCCAGTATCTGTCTGCTTGGGATGACATGATTGACAGACCTTGATGCGTTGCCAGAGATGGCCTGCATCTGCACCCCTGGGTTTCTGGGTACTGGCTAAGGCTCTTTCCACCCCTGTCGTGCCTTTTTAAGGCGGTGGTCCAAAAACCAAATTACCACTGTAAGAGCTGTAAATAAATGCAGTCTGAGGATCAGGCTGCTCAGCGCTAGAAGTCTAAATCTCAAGATGCACTCACTCGAAGCACTCCTCAAAATGAAGAACATTGACATTTGTGCTGTAATGGAGACCTGGTTTAAAGCAGCAGAAAGCATCCCTGCACTACCAGGCTATAACTCATTCCACACCTTTCGGCCGCAGAACATGGACCAAAGCTCCAAAGGCGGTGGTGTATTCATATTCATAAAGGATATGCACGCCTCCAGACTAGTAGCCCAGCATAACGCATCTGCGATACTCCAGGTACAACTAACATTGGATAAGATGGCGATTCAGGCCGTAGCCTGCTATAGGTCCCCAACCATGTCCCAAGACACTCACTACACATTCTTAAGCACCCTGGAAACTATTAAGATCCAACCAACACTCTCATACTAGGTGACTTCAACTACCCCTCCATCAACTGGGAAAACTACTCGTGTACCAATGCATTAGCCCAATGCTTCCTGGAATTCATAAATTTCAATGCCCTGGACCAACTCATTCTTACCCCCACTAGAGGAAGCAACGTCCTTGACCTGATTATTACTAACATGGTCAGCTGCTGCTCTACACCAGTTGTCAATTCCTCCCTGGTAAGATCTGACCACAAACTAATCACCATAGAAATCCACATCTCACCCACACCCCCGCAAAGGTATCCACCATGAAAAACTTCTCCAAAGCAGACTTTGGGCTCCTAAAAACAGAGGTGGCTAATTTCACAGCACCCATGCCAATGGAAAATAGATGCATGACTGCCGACATACACCAATGCACTGTACGAACACGTACATAAATGCATGGAACTAGCCATACCTAATAGAACCAAGATGCTATCATCCAAAAAAACGAAGCCAGTCTGGTGGTCCTCTGCCATAAATAAACTCTACAGCTGAAGGAAGAAACTGTTGCAGAAAAAGGTGAAGTCCCAAGACTAGAAAAATTCCCTTATTAGCCTAATAAAAAAGTGGAGATCTCTCATCAAAACCTCCAAAGCCAGCTATGAAGGCAGAATTGCAGCAGACACTTAAAACGACGACAAAGCCTTCTATAGTTATAGCAAGAATCTCCGGGCAATACCCAGATTTGCACTGAGTTACTGCACAATGGTACCTACTATACTGAGCCAACAGATATTGTCAATATACTGGCCGGCAGATTCAGTGCCAACTTTACCCCCCCCCAGGGCCAATCTCAATACTGGAAGAATGCCAGGCACCCAGCATTACTGCAGTACAGGTTAAAGCTGCATTGTCCAAGGCCAAGAATACAGCTTCCATGGGACCCGACAATATCCCTGGCTGTGTTCTACATGAATTACAAAGTGAACTGGCACCACATCTGTGTGCCCTGTTCACTCACAGCCTCACCTCAGGCTTTGTCCCTACCGAATGACGCACTGGTACAGTCATCCCTCTCCATAAAGGAGGAGTGACTACAGACCCTGTAAATTATCGCCCCATTAGCCTGACAGGTCTGATATGTAAGGATATGGAGCACATCATCATGGACCTAATTAACAAAGATATAGGGAATCTCCAAACTGTAGATCCCACGCAATTTGGTTTTATGAAAGGTAGATCTTGCCTTCTCAACCTGGTTGACTTCTTTGAGTCAGTCACCAGAGCTGTGGATGAGGGCAAGGCAGTTCATACAGCCTACCTCGATCTGGCCAAGGCCTTTGATACCATTCCCCACTCAAGAATTATTGATAAACTCACTAAACTGGTCATCAACCCCTATATCATTAGGTGGGTTGCAAATTGGCTCACAGATAGAACCCACAGTGTGAAAGTAGTGGCGGACTCCAAGTCAGTCTGCCGACCAGTCACCAGTGGAGTCTCTCCTGTTTGGCATTTACTTCTCAGAAGTCCAGGCCAACATGGAGGGACTCTGGCTGACCAGGTTCACAGATGACTGCAAGCTGGGAGCCATTATTAACTCCCCAAGTGATGCAGACATCTTACAAAAAGGCCTCACTGAGAGCGATGACTGGTGTCGAAACCATGGCCTTAAACGTAATGCCAAAAATTGCATCGTCATCCCCTTTGGGAAAAACTCAGTTCCCACTTATTACCACATCGATGGGAGCCCACTGAACACTGAAGGTGTTAGAAGAGATCTGGGGACACAGGTTGATGGCGACCTCTCCTTCGACCACCACATTGCCACGGTGGTCAGAAAGTCTTTCTATATGGCACATCTCATTACAAAGTGTTTTGCATCCAGGAAGAAAGAGGTCATCATTTTTCTCTCTACTCTTCCCTCATTAGACCAGTCATAGTGTATAATGCCCCATTTGGCATGTACCTCACTTGACACCCGTAACAGCTGGAGAGGCCACAGAAGTGCCTCACGAAGAGGATCCTAGGCCTTAAACACATGTCCTACATGGACAGACTCAAAATAACTCCAGCTATTGTCTCTGCTTGACTTACAAAGCCATGTCTGACCCAGCTCTGTTAGAAATGCTACATCTAAAGAAATCCAATCCCTCCGGACCACACGCTCCAGAGACCTCAGCCTCATTACCACAATCAACAGAACATGCTGGAGATACAGGTTTATAACCCAGGAACTGCCCATGCTGTGGAATAGACTTCCTATACATGTCAGAGCACCTCACTGGCCCTCTTCAAGAGAAATGTTGATGAGTGGATGGGAAATAGAAAGTTCACCCCGGGGATCAGTCCAGTGGCTGTACTTGATAGAGGCACTGGGAACTAATGTCTGGCGGCACAATGCCGGGGTACTTCTATGGGCTAGAATGAAAGTGCACTTTTGCTGAAGTCTGGTTCCCCGGGCAACGCAAAAAAAAAAAAAAAAAACCACTAAAACATGTTTTTGCAGGGGGGCAAGCCCCCCCCTCCACACCCCCTACTTAAATATACCAACTCCGAGATCGCACTACAGCGGGGAAAAGGGAATATTCCCATTTTGCTCTGTAGTGTGACTGTCAAAGTCAATGTTCGAAGTTTCACTACATCGAACAAGTGGACTCGGTGAAGTGGGTTTGAAGAAGTGAAACTTCGAACATCTGCACAGATACCATATATATATATATATATATATATATATATATATATATATATATATATATATATACACACAGACCTTTTCTGATATTGATAAAGTATATATGACAACTCTGTCCCTTACACGTATCCCTAAAGAGCTTAACATGTGTACCCTTAAACAGAAGGAATGGTGCATGCTAGAAACCTTTCAGATATTTCAAGAGAATTAGTAAGGCCTTAGAACCTGGCATTGGTGCTGTTGAACTATAAGCACAGTTTATTACTTTCCTACTGTAAAGCCACAGGTAATATCTATAGCCAAGATGTTCATCGTGTTTCACTGTTGCAGTCATTACACTTGGGTTATCCTGCTGGCAGGCTACCCGCAGTCGGCCTGAATTCCAAAGTCCCGGTCTGGCGTTGGTTGCTGTCGCCACTTCCCTGACGTCAGTGCGTTAGGGGTATAAAAGATGCAGCCGACGCCATTTTCTTCAGACTTTTTTTGCCGCGCGGTACCCGAAGCATAAGCAGTTCCGGTCGGCCGACTCCTGAGATTTTCGAAATCGAATTTCAGATCCAAAGTCTTCATTAAAGCTAAGTACCCCGTTGGGGAAACTTTTTTCTTGCTCCAGACCGATGTCAGAAAAAGTTAACAATTGTATTTCTTGTGGGAAGCAAATACCTCATAAGGATTTTCATTCTTACTGTATTCCTTGCCTAGGCCCTGACCACGACGTTGCTAGCTGTCGGTTTTGTGCTAGATTTAACCAACGTACTATTAAGCGTTGGTACGATTTTGCCTTTCATTACTTTGGCCGAAGATTTAATTATATTATGCCGTCAGAACAGCCGACGACCAGAGTTTATAAAAAGTGCAAGGAAAAGGACAGGCATCCGAGGTCCAAAACCAACGACGAGGCCTCCACTAGGCCAGTTGCCGGTTCTCAATGAGGTGCTTTCGCAGCCCCTGACGCCCACTACCTCAGAGCCACAGGCTGCCTCTGACTCCCACGTGAAGACAACTAGGCCTCTGGATACTCAAGGTATTGGACACTCGGAAACTATTCCCTCAGATGGGTCTGGAGCCGCTGAGCAGGCATCAGCTTCTGAGAGTGTTTTCAGACCTACACAGTAATATGTCAAGCCAACCTCAGCTTCCAAGGCAAAGACTAAAACAGCTTTAAAGACAAAGAAACAAGTACAGCATTCTCCTGGACAGACTTCCATGCCTAAGAAACAGATACTTAAAATGGCTGAAGACCTAATTACTTTGATCAGGGGTTCCCATCACCCACCTGATAAGAGGCCTAGGCAAGACACAGAATATGACTCTTCTAAACAGGTTTCCATTTCCTCTGACTCCTCTTCAGAACAGGTATACTCTCTTCCTCCCTATGAGGATTCTGATGCTGAAGAATCTAGTCCTTCAGCCTCTCCTCCTGAGGATTATTCTTTTGGGGAAACCCTGCATACCATGAGGGAGCATTTTCACTGGGAGAGCCAAGATTACTCAGAATCTAAGAAAGGGCTCAGAGACTTTCTTTTACTACCTCAGCACAAACCTCTTGCTATTCCTCCTGTTCTAGACATTGTAGATGATGTATTTTCAGAGCCCGGCCTGTCTCCTGACTCTTTACCCCCTGCACCTGTTAAGCCAGACAGATACTACAAGGTTCCAGATTCACATACATTTCTATATAAAAACCCTGCTGCTGACCCAGAAACTATATTTCAGGGTCCCAAAGGGGTCAAGGCTTCCAGGGCAAAAAACCCTGTCCCCTCTGATAGGGATTCTAGGGCACTGGACAGATAGGGGAAAAAAATTTACACTTCTGCTACCTTGGCTGTAAGGGCTTTAATTTGTCAGTTTCATATGCTTAAATATTAGCAATACTTAATGTCACTGCTACAACAGAAAATGTTGACAAATTCTGAATGTTCTGAAAACAAGGAAATGCAGGATTTATTGCATGCAGCTGAACAAGTGGGAAAGCATACTTTGCAATGTGGTTTTGATTCACTGGAGGCCTCTTGCAGGGCTGCTGTTACAGGTTCTGTCATTAGAAGGCATGCTTGGTTAAAGGAATGTAATCTGCCTGATCATGTTAAAGCAAAATAATTGGATGCTCCATTACAGCATGATACTTTGTTTGGTGTTAAGGCAGAAGAGATGTTGAAGAAAATGGAGGATAAAGCGAAATCTATGCAGACAGTTAAGGATTTCTTACAGGTACAGCCACCCAGATTTAGCAGGAACTGGCCTTCTAAGAATTGGTCCTTTCCCTTGTCAGACAGGCCACAAAGAGGCAGATACAGACACCCTAGAGGCAGATCCCAGCCCCAAGGCTCATACAGGCCTAAACAGTGGAGTGCTTCTACCTCCAAAAGCGAAGAAGACAAATCACAGCCATATAGGAAACGGTCCCAATGACTTTCCACTGCCAATGCCAAGCACTTATCTTTTGGCAGCACCGTTAGGGGGGAAAACTAGCACTTTTTTCACAAAATTGGCACATGATCACCCAGGACAAATGGGTCTTGAATATAGTGTCTCAGGGCTACAGGTTTCACTTTCACACCCTTCCAAAGACAAAAGGTATGCCAGACCTGCCACAAAATCAATGGGCAGAGGCACAAAAGCAAGTTTCATCCGTCATGGACATGAGAGCTATTCAGCGAGTACCACAGCAAGAGCAGGGACAAGGATTTTACTCAAGACTTTCTTGGTACCCAGAAAGGACAAAGCCTGGAGACCAATACTGGACCTGTCTATTCTAAACACTTTTCTGAACGTTCCAAAATTCGAAATGTTGACTCTGCAGCAGCTTCTGCTTATGCTGGGCAAGAAGGCTTGGCTTGTAACTTTGGACCTCAAAGAGGCATACCTGCATGTCCCAATCAGACAATCTTGCAGAAGATACCTCAGATTCATAGCTGGCTCAATGCACTACCAATTCTCTGCACTGCCCTTTGGCTTATCTACTGCGCCCAGGGTCTTCACAAAATGCCTGGCACCAGTAATTGCATTTTGCAGACAAAGAGGAATCCAGATATATCCTTACTTGGATGACTATCTTATTCATGCAGAGAGCAAGGACATTCTACTGAAGCATCTGGCGTTTGTAAAAAGTTTACTAATTTGCCTAGGGTACACAGTAAACGAAAAGAAATCAAAATTGATACCCTCTCAAGAGATAATATTCCTGTGTGCAAGCTTAAATACAGCTGCCCAGATGGCTTATCTCACGCCAGACAAACAAAGGCAACTGACTTCTTACTTCAAAAAGATGGCAACAAAGACCCAGTTAACTGCAAGAAAAATTCTGCAGGCTTTGGGCTTCATGGCATCCTGCATTCTGCTAATTCCATATGCAAGACTGTATATGAGGAAGCTACAATGGTATCTAAAAAGTGTTTGGACTCAACATTGCCACAGCCTGGAAACATTAATTACCATCATTCCCTGCCTGCAACAGGAGTTTCAATGGTGGGCACAGGCCTGTCACCACAACAAGGGACAGCCATTCACTTTACCCACAGCCAGGCAGACACTAACAACAGATGCATCAGATTATGTCTGGGGGGCCCACATGGCAGGAACATGTATTCAGGGCACATGGCCTGCAAGCCAAATGCATCTTCATATCAATCAAAAAGAGATGCTAGCTGTACAGAATGCCCTGACAGCCTTCAAGGATCTACTTCATCCAGGACAACTGCTGATAAAGACGGACAATACTACAGTCATGTGGTACATAAACAAGCAAGGAGGCACACATTCCTACCCCCTCTGCAGACAAGCCATGACTTTGTGGAACACAGCATTGACTTATCAAGTACACCTGCAAGCACAATTCCTGCCAGGTAAGACAAATACTCAGGTAGACGAACTAAGCAGAAACCTCATGGAGCCTCACAAGTGGAGACTAGATCCACAAATTTTCAACATGATAACAAGGAAATGGGGATGCCCAGACATAGATCTATTTGCCTCCCCTCACAACTGCCAACTACAGAGATTCTGCACAAGGACTTATCACAAACAAGCATGGAAAGTGGATGCTCTATCATTCAGCTGGAAAACCCTTACAGTATATGCCTTTCCTCCACTGCCTCTCCTCCCCAAGGTACTCCTAAAGGTGAGACAAGAGAAGCCAAAAATGATACTGATTGCTCCAGACTGGCCACGCCAGCACTGGTATCCAATCCTGAAGAGGTTGTCTCAAGGCCCAGCCTGGACAATACCTCAAATTCCTCATTTACTGACCCAACAAAACAATCAGATCCTGCACAGCCAACTCGGAACCCTAAGTCTGGCTGCATGGCGGATAATATAACCATTCAGAACACACCTCTCTCTAAAGCAGTTATGGATGTTATTTTGGAGGCCAGGAGGCCCAGCACCAAAAAATCTTATGCAGAAAAATGGAAGAGATTCTGTGCTTGGAACCAGGCACAAGGAATTGACACGCTTGTACCAAATATTCCTCAGATTTTACAATACCTAACTGAGATGCTGGACAAAGGCCTATCCTTCTCATCAATTAAGATCCATGCCTCTGCCATTTCAGCTCATTACAATACGGACACACCTATTTTTTCACATCCACTGCTAAGGCAGTACTTCAGAGGGGCCAAAAACATAAGACCTCCAAGGAGAGCGCCATTACCTGCATGGGACCTCAATTTTGTCTTGGAAAAGCTCACACTGCCTCCTTTTGAGCCAGCCAATACAGCTGAGATAAAATACTTATCATGGAAAACAGCTCTGCTCCTACCAGTAACTTCAGCAAGAAGAGTCTCAGAGTTACAGGCACTAAAGCTGTGGAACCTTTTATTATTTTCCATCCGGACAGGGTTTCTCTAAGGACAAACCCAACATTTATGCCTAAGGTAGTGTCCAGTGTGGCACTTAACCAAACCATTCATTTGCCTACCTTTTACCCAAACCCACAGAATAAAGGGGAGAGACTTCTGCATTCTTTGGACATACACAGACAGCTACGCTTCTACTTGGACAAAACTAAAGCTTTCAGAAAGACTAAGCAACTTTTAGTGGCATATGCTGCAGGATCACAAGGAAAAGCTATTTCAAAGCAGACTATTTCAAAATGGATAGGCCACTGCATTCGTTTCTGCTATTCACAACATGGCAAATCAGTGCCTAAGGGCATTAGGCCACATTCAACCAGAGCAGCAGCCACTTCAGCAGCCTTCCTCAGAGGAGTACCAACCAAGGATATTTTGGAGGCTGCAACTTGGACTTCAGTGCACACTTTTACAAAGCACTATCACTTACCTCTTTACTCTAAATCCAGAGCAGGCTTTGCCACTGCAGTTCTGCAGGGCCTCATAGCCACTCCTTATTCTATTTAGGCCCAGCCACCCAACCTCCGCTTTGGGATTCAACCCAGGTGTAATGACTGCAGCAGTGAAACACGATGAACATAGTACAGATCTGAAGTAGTTAACTTCATTTGATCAGCATTCTGTGAGTATCGGATCCGATTCGGATCCGAGCCGGCAGCTTTCCTAGCTAAAAGATCCCAGCTCCAAGCTCCTCCCCCTACCCATAATGCCCTGCCACCTCCCTCTAACCCTCAGATCTTGTTTGCCGTGGCTTCTGTAAGCGTCTTAGAACGAGCTCCGAGTGTGGTATTGTGAGTTTAGGATTTACATAGATATAGTTTTCTGTCAGAATTTCTCTATCTTTGTGTGTGTGAACTCCCTTCTAACTCCCTTGGCTTTTGTGGGTAGATGTCCTTCATGGATGCATCTGCAGTCATAACAAGTGGGTTGTCCTGTCGTCAGGCAGCCCTGCAGTCGGCCGGATTCCAAAGTCCGGGTCCGGCTTCGGCTGATGTCGCACTCCACCCGACGTCATCTCTGTTGGTCTTCGGGTATAAAAGCATCAGCCGACGCCATTTTCCTCCGTCTTTCTTGCCGCGTGGCGCCCGAAGCAGAAGCTGTTTGCAAGTGCCGGTCGGTCGGATCCAGAGATTACTTCTACCGAATACTACTTCGAAGACTTCTAAAGCTAAGTACCCCGTTGGGGACTCTTTCTTGCCTCAGCCGATGTCAGAAAAAGTTAACAATTGTTTAACCTGTGGGAAACAAATACCTCATAAAGATTTCCACTCTTACTGTCTGCCTTGTTTAGGCCCAGCCCACGACGTAGCAGCCTGTTCGGCCTGTGCCTCTTTCAACCGACGAACGCTTAGGCGTCGGTCGGAGTTTGCAGAACAGTTTTTCGGTTCTGATTTTGCGTACATTATGCCGTCGGATCCTCCGACTACCCCCAAAACGCAAAGATAAAGACCGACACTCGCGGTCTGCGGTTTCGGCCGAAACCACGGTAAAGCAAACCGCGAGTGTCTCGGTTTCGGCGAAACCGAGAAAACTGCTCAAAGTACAGCTGAACCTATTCTTACAACTGAGGCCCCTGCTACAACTCTTGAATCGACCTCAGAAATTTTACCCACTACGGTGGTTGACTTATCAGACACCATCCCCTTGGATGTCTCTACCCCAGCACGTGGTGCTGCTAGGCCTCCAGCTGCCATGTCCATTAAGGTCTTCGCCAGGGCTAAAGCAGCCAAGACTACTAAAACAGTGCCTGTTAAACCCCCCACATCCAGGCCCTCTTCTAGTTCTCAAATGCTTTCTTTGGCAGAAGATTTAATTTCTTTAATTAGAGGATCTCAATCTCACCCAGACAGGGCCTCTCAGCCCGCAGAGAAGAGACCTAGGGCAGAGCGCCCTGAGCCAGTGTCTTCTGATGATTCTGCTGATGAATCAGACATAACTGACCAGCCTGAGGCTCCCTTCTCCAATTTTGAAGATTCTGATGCTGAAGAATCCATTCCAGCTGCTTCCCCACCAGAAGAATTCTCCTTTGGGGAAACCTTGCATGCCATGCGAGAACAGTTCCAATGGCAGCAACAGGATTTTTCAGACTCCAGAAAAAGACTTAGGACCTTTCTGCACCTCCCACAGCACAGGCCCTTAGCTATACCTCCTGTTCTCTCTGTGGTGGATGATGCTTTCAATGATGTTTGCTCCGCTCCAGATTCTTTACCCCCAGCCCCTGCCAAACCAGACAGATTTTACAGGGTGCCAGATACTCATCACCACCTTTACAAGGCCCCACTTGCAGACCCAGAACCTATATCCCAGGGTCCCAAGGCAGTAGCCATGACCACAGCTAAAAACCCTATTCCTTCTGAAAGGGAAGCAAGGTCACTAGACAGATGGGGTAAAAAGGTCTACACTTCAGCTACTCTCTCAGCTAGAGCTTTAAACTGTCAGTTTCACATGATACAATACCAAGAGTTTATGCTTGATCAGTTAACTAAAAACTAACCACTGATGAATCTCTTGATAAGAAATATGTATTAGAGATGGTAAATAACATACAACAGGTTAGCAACCATTCCTTAAAATGTGGCTATGATGCACTGGAGGCTTCATTTAGATCAGCCATGACAGGCACAGTGATAAGAAGGCATGCATGGCTAAAGGAACAAGCTTTACCGGATCATGTTAAAGCTAAGTTGCTAGATGCTCCTATGGACAAGACAAGTTTGTTTGGTACACCTGCCCAGCAGGTTATGAAGAAAATGGAAGAAAAGGCAAAATCTGTTCAAACTGTTAAAGATTTCTTGCAGGTTCAACCCCAAGGTTTAGCAGGAACTGGCCTGCCAAAAATTGGTCCTTTCCTGACTCCACAAAATTTCAAAGGGGCAGGAATAGACGTTCCAGAGGCAGAAACCAATCCAGAGGAGGTGCCTACAGAGGACGACAGTGGCAAGGTAACAACAGAGGCACAGACACAGCCACTGCCACTACATCAGCACAACCACAGTGACTTAATCCTAAATCCGCCTACCAGGGAACAAATAGCAGCTCCTCTAGGCGGAAAGTTAACCTTATTTTCAAAGAACTGGCACTACATAACAAAAGACAAGTGGATTTTACAAACCATAGATCAAGGTTACCGGTTTCACTTCCACACTTTACCAGTCAAAAGAGGAATGCCAAATCTACCTCCAAATCAAAAAACAGAGGCTCTACGCCAGATAATGGAGTTAGCAAACATAAGAGCCGTGGAAAGAGTGCCAACAGCAGAACAAGGAAAGGGGTTCTACTCCAGACTATTCCTAGTTCCAAGAAAGGAAAAAAGTTGGAGACCAATTCTCGACCTGTCCACCTTAAATACATACATCATTGTCCCAAAATTCAAAATGCTGACCCTACAGCAACTTCTTCCCATGCTGTGCAAGGAGTCTTGGCTGGTAACTCTAGATCTCAAGGAGGCATACCTGCACGTCCCCATTCGACCAATCTGCAGAAGATACCTCAGATTTCTTGCAGGATCAGAGCACTATCAATTCTCAGCATTGCCCTTTGGCTTATCTACTGCCCAGAGTATTCACAAAATGCCTGGCATCAGTAATCGCCCATTGCAGACTACAGGGAATTCAAATTTACCCATACCTGGACGACTGCCTGCTACAAGGGACAACAAAAGCAAGCTGACAACAGATTTACAAAGGGTCATTTACTTGCTACAAGGACTGGGATACACAGTCAATTTACAAAAGTCAAGGCTGATACCATCCCAAACAAGGACATTCTTGAGCGGAATTGGACACAGTACAACAAATGGCATTCCTGACTACAGAAAAACAAAAGAACTTCCTCTTTACTTCTTGGCACTAACAAAGCTGAACAAGTTAACAGCAAGAAAAGTTCTGCAGGCCTTGGGCTTCATGGCATCATGCATAATCTTGGTCCCATTTGCCAGACTACATATGAGGAAACTACAGTGGTACCTAAAGAATTTATGGTCCCAACACAGACACAGTCTAGAAACAGAAATCCCACTAATTCCATGCTTAAAACAGGAGTTCCTATGGTGGGCTCAGGCATGCCAGTCAAACCCAGGCCTACCCTTTCGCAGATGTCAACCAAGCCAGACCATCACAACAGACGCTTCAGACCTAGGATGGGGGCCCACATGCTGGACAAATGCGTGCAAGGATTGTGGACACAGGATCAACTTCACCTGCACATCAATCTAAAAGAAATGCTGGCAGTAAAACTGGCAATCCAAAAGTTCAAACCATTTCTCAAAGAGGGCCAGTTGATGATAAGGACAGACAACACCACAGTCATGTGGTACATCAACAAACAGGGCGGCACTCATTCATACCCCTATGCAGAATGACCTTGGAGCTGTGGACCCTGGCACTCAGCTACAACATTCAGTTACAGGCAATATTTGTACCGGGAAAGACAATACACTAGCAGACATATTAAGCAGAACCACTTCGGATGCCCACGAATGGAAGCTGCACCGGACATCTTCAAGACCATCTCGAAGAAATGGGGAATGCCACAGATAGACCTATTCGCATCACCTCTCAATCACCAGCTCAAAAATTCTGCACAAGGACATTCCACCCACTAGCATGGAAAGTGGACTCACTCTCCTTCAACTGGAAAGGCCTAACAGCATATGCATTCCCACCTCTTCCTTTGATACACAAGGTACTACTAAAAATCAAGGAAGAACGTCCAAGGATAATCCTGATAGCTCCAAACTGGCCAAGACAACACTGGTACCCACTACTGAAGAGCATGTCTCGGAACAATATGTGGCCAATACCCTGATGCCTTTGATGTTAACTCAGAACAACTACAGCATCATACATCCAAACCTAAAAACGCTGCATCTGACTGCATGGAACATCACATAGCAGCAGCTAATCCAGAACTTTCCCAAAGAGTTAAAGACATTATTCTTGAAGCACGCAGACCTTCAACAAGAAGGAACTATGCTGGAAAATGGAAAAGGTTTGTCATTTGGAGTGCGGAAAGAGGAAAAGATGTGTCAAACATAGATATGCCTAACATTCTGGAGTATCTGGCCGAACTTCTTCATTCAGGCCTGTCCTACTCCTCCATCAAGATACATGCATCAGCTATTTCAGCAGAATACAGCTTTGATCCACCTGTTTTTCACCCTTTGCTCAGGCAGTTCCTCAGAGGAATCAAGAATGTAAAACCTCCAAGGAAACCACCATTACCAGCTTGGGATTTAAACTTTGTGCTAGAAAAGTTGACACTATCACCCTTTGAACCAGCAGCAACAGCAGACCTACAACACCTGTCATGGAAAACTGCTTTCCTACTGGCAATTACTTCAGCAATGAGGGTTTCAGAACTACAGGCCTTAATGGCAGTGCAACCCTTCCTAATCTTCCACCAAGATAGAGTGTCCATGAGGACTAATCCTACATTTATGCCCAAGGTGGTATCCAGAGTGTCTTTAAACCAGGCAATCCACCTACCTACCTTCTTTCCCAACCCACAAAACAGAGGGAAAGAATACTGCATACCTTGGATGTACATAGACAGCTACGCTACTACTTGGACAGAACAAAAATAGCAGAAAGACTGACCAACTTTTGTAGCCTATGCAACAGGAAGGGAAGGAAAAGCTATTTCCAAACAGACAATCTCCAAATGGATAGGAAATTGCATACGATACTGTTACTCCTTCCATGGAAAACCAATTCCACAGAACATAAGACCTCATTCTACAAGGGCAACAGCCACTACCACAGCCTTCTTACGAGGAGTGGCAACCAAAGACATTATTGAGGCGGCTACTTGGACCTCCGTGCATACATTTGCCAAGCATTATAATTTGCCTCTATATTCCAGATCCCGAGCAGGGTTTGCCACTGCTGTACTGCAAGGGATCCTAAACACACCATAATCTACTTTTATCCTCCTCCCTAGTTGGCTATGGTATTCTACCCACTTGTTATGACTGCAGATGCATCCATGAAGGACATAGTACAGTTTTGTACCTACCATAAATGTAGATGTCCGAACTGGATAGCATCTGCAGTCAGAATTACCCTCCCTCCTTCCCCTCTGTGGTACTCCTAGGGTGTTTACCCTCCTAATAGCTAGCTGTTGGGGAGTCTTTATGGTGTATTTGTTTGTATATATGTACATATATGCTTATTGTTGTGTTTACCTCTATCTATTTGGAAACATTGGCATCTATCCAAATTTTTAGCCTGCAAGAGGGCTACTGGCATCTGGGGCAAGAAACACTGAGGAAAATGGCGTCGGCTGATGCTTTTATACCCGAAGACCAACAGAGATGGCGTCGGGTGGAGTGCGACATCAGCCGAAGCCGGACCCGGACTTTGGAATCCGGCCGACTGCAGGGCTGCCTGACGACAGGACAACCCACTTGTTATGACTGCAGATGCTATCCAGTTCGGACATCTACATTTATGGTAGGTACAAAACTGTACTTTTTTAAAACTTTTTGGTTAGTTAAAGTTTATTCCCCTCCTCCCTCTGCATGTGTGAAAGCGTGTGTGTGTGGGTCTGTACTCTTTTCCTTTCTAGTATGTCTGAAGGCCCAAAAGCTGTGTTTTCTAAATGCTCCGAGTGTGGCCATAAGCTGTCCCCAGCGGATGGCCACACTCGGTGCGTTATTTGTCTGGGAGTTGATCATCTTATTTCGGGCTGCACTATTTGTGCAGCCTTCAACCCCAGGGCTTTGAGGGATTGGAGGATGAAGCTTATCCTTGCAGGCCTTTTGCCCCCTGATTCCACTTCGTCCTCCTCTTCCTCTGTGGCGCCAGCCGCGGCTGCTCCACCTACCGCCTCCGATCCCCTTGCCGGGACTCAACCTCCCTCTTTGGCCCAGGAGGAAAGGGATGGCAAAAAGAAAGAGAAGAAGGACAGGGAGCAGGAAAAAGAGAGACACCGTAGCCACAAGAGGTGGTCCGATTCAGCTCCATCGGCTCTGCCGTCCAAGCAGCTTGTCTCTCCCCTTAAGGTCTCCGGGCCTTCCCCCTCCCGGCTCTGTTCTCCACGTTTCTCCCCGGAGCCAGAGGGGGAGACTCGGTCACCTTCAAGGTCGTCTAGGCGGCCTTCCCGGCTGGCCTTGGCGGCCACGTCCAGATCAACGAGGAGTTTATCCGACACAGACATGGACCTGATGATGCGTTGATTTCTTCAGGCCCAGCTGCAGATGGGAATGCTCTTGCCTCCGCCTCCTCCGGGGGGGAGCTCAACCCCTTTTTTTGCCCCCATTGCTCCTTCTCTGACCCGCTATCTGGGTTCGGAGCTGTCGGATCTGACTAGCTTCGGAGCCGGGGTGGTGTCGGCACCGACGGTGTTTCCTACTTCAGCACTGACTGTACCCTCGAGTCTGTCTGATCCGTTTTCGGATCTGAGCTCTCGGGGCCGTGAGTTGAGCGTCGGATCTGGAGGGGTTAGTGGGCCTTCGGCTCCGTTGAGGTTGGAGCACACTACCCTTTCGGATCCGATCGGGTCACCTCTGGTGCCGATCCGCACGTCGGTTCCGAGGGGAATGCTTTCGGATCCTAGGGAAAGCAGTTTTCTCTCGGCATTCGACGTCATGGAGAGGGTCCTTTCGAGGGATTCGAGGCCTCAGGCTCTTGCTACGGATCCACCCGCCATTCCCTGTCAGACGGGTCTGTCTTCCATCATCCGGCCCCAGGGACAGCCTTCGCCTACGGCCCAGATGGTTCCCGTTGAGGAACAGGACATTGTTGGTGAGGCCTCTTTGGACAGCCCCCCCGAGGAGGTCCCTCACAAACGAAAGTACAAGAGGAGGCACTTGGACTCACCTGAGTCCCTCACAGAAGACACGGACTTAGAGGAAGGGGAAGGTTCCCCAAGGTCACCCCCCGAAGACGTCTCCTTTGGAGACATTATGGAAATGTTGCGCATTAGAGGGGGGTAGTCTGCTCAAAAACCTTCTTTGGATGAGTCTGTGTTTCTGGAGGCATTTGACGCAGGCCCATCTACCTCTTCGGTGTCCCCTCCCGCCGACCCCCTGGTGGACCTCATAACTACCAGGAGGGCATGGAAGGAGCCAGACACTGTCGAGCCAATACCCAAGAGACCGGACAGGATACTCAGCCCTCCCACGGACAGGACAGTTTGGAGCAAGGGTGCCCCAGTGGATGCCATGGTGGTGGCAGCTGCCACTAAAAAGGAATTAGTACAGGAGAGTTTCTCGGTACATCCTCCAGGCAAGGAGTCTCGGATGATGGACCGCCTTGGAAAGCGGATGTTCACTTCAGCGACCTTCTCTGTAAGGTCACTGAATTATATGGCACATGTAATTCGGCTCCAGCGGGACCTGATCAAAGAGTATGCTGGGTCACCCCTAGAGTCCATGTCGGCCGAGGACAAACGGACCTTCTCGGCTCGAGTGGCCACTCTCAAGTCGATTACTAACACATCTATGCGGCTTCTCTCCCATGCCATGGAGGGAGCGGCTAGAGCCAGCGGAACAGGCCTGGCTCCGTCTCTGCGATTTTGAGGAACCCTTCAAGGCATCCTTCGTGAATGCCCCTTTTGACAGTTCTCCGCTTTTCGGGAAAACCATCCGCGATACGCTTCTCCAGAACGAGAAAGACGGGAAAACGTCTGCCGTCGGGATCAGCTTCTTGGCTCCTCAGAGGTCCTACTCTAGGAACCAAAGAGGACAAAAGAAGATGTGGTTCCGGAAAGCTCAACAATCCCGTTTCACTCCGGATCCTTCGTCCTTCAGGGGCACAGGAGGACAGGGTGGACGCTGGCCCAGAGGCAGAGGGGGGGGGGGCGAAGAATTTTGGGTCGAGGGAACCCTTTTCCGATTGACCCGCGCAGCAGCCCTGAGGGGTTGCCCGACTGCTGCTCTCTGGAGGCAGTTGGGGGGGGGGGCAAAGAATTTTGGGTCAAGGGAACCCTTTTCCGATTGACCCGCGCAGCAGCCCTGAGGAGTTGCCCGACTGCTCCTCTCTGGAGGCAGTTGGGGGGGCACTTATCGAAGCACCTAGCAAATTGGGAGTCCATCACGACAGATCGCTGGGTGCTCCGAATTGTATCCAGAGGCTATTCTATCCCTTTTCTAATGTATCCTCACCGGTCAGGGAGTCTCCCCGATGTTCCACCCAATCAGAGGGAGGTAGCAGCCTTCGAAATACGAGAGCTGCTAAGAAAAAGAGCCATCCAGCACGTCCCCCTCGGGCAATCCGGATCAGGCTTTTACTCCACGTTCTTTTTGGTGCCAAAAAAGACGGGGGACTTACGACCCATTCTCGACTTGTCCACACTGAACCTGTCAGTCGCCAAAGAAAAGTTCCGGATGGTCACTATTCAATCCATTCTCCCAGTTTTACAGGAGAATGACTAGATGTGCTCGATAGACCTCAAGGATGTGTACTACCACATTCTAATGGACAGGCGATCCAGGAGGTTTCTCTGCTTTCGGCTGGGAGCCAGCCATTATCAGTTCAGGGTCCTACCCTTCGGTCTCACCACAGCCCCCAGGGTGTTCACCAAGGTCATGGCAGTTGTAGGGGTCCACCTGAGGCTTCAGGGAATACAAGTCTTTCCTTACCTGGACGACTGGCTCCTAACCGCCCCCACCAGGCATCAACTTTGTTCAGGCAGGGACTATTTCTTACATCTAGCCCACCATCTAGGGATCATGATCAACCACAAGAAATCATCCCTTCAACCTACACAGATTTTGGACTTCATAGGGGCCAGGATAGACACTATACAATCCAAAGTCTTTCTGACGGCGGACAGACTTCGCAATCTAAACCTTCACATTCTGGCTCTTCTACAACCATCAGCCCCCCCAGCGGAACTAGTCCTGAGGGCCCTGGAGTCCATGGCAGCGGCCATCAATCTGTCGCCTATCGCATGTCCGAAAATGAGAATCCTTCACTGGACCTTACAGGTTCAATGGTCCATCCTACATCATCCCCTGTCTACACCTATTCCCCTCAGCAGGATTTTCAAGGAGTCGCTACTTTGGTGGCTCCGTTCCAGAGACTTCCGGGAAGGGTGCCCCTTCGCCTTATCCCCACCCCAAGTCACGGTGACCACGGACGCATCTCACCTCGGGTGGGGGGCATTGCATGGGCAGATCCGTCCAAGGCACATGGACTCGCACAGAGACCTCATTGCATATCATTGTTCTGGAGATGAGGGCGGTGCTTCTAGCGTTGCAGGCTCTCCATCCCCTTCTTCCTCCAGGGACTATTGCAATTCAAACAGACAACATGTCGTTAGTCTGGCACATAAACAAACGGGGGGAACCAGATCTTACCCACTTTGTAGAGAGGCCATGAGAGTGTGGGAATGGGTGATATCCATCAACCGCTTTCTCATAGCAGCGCACATTCCGGGTTGGTCAAACATTTTAGCGGACAGGTTGAGTCGAACGATCCTCTCACCTTACGAGTGGTCTCTGAACCCAGTAGTAGCGGAACAGATCTTCCTCAAATGGGGTCAACCTTGCTGCGATCTGTTCGCCTCGCCTTTGAACACAAAGTGCAGCGAGTTCTTCAAGCTAATTCCCCCACCAGGGGAAGTCCCCAGATATGCTCTGGTTCATGCTTGGCCATCCGGTCTTCTGTATGCTTATCCTCCTCTTCCATTAATGACAAAATGCTTGCAGAAAGCTCGTCAGTTGGGGAGCAGAGTTATCCTCATAGCCCCATTCTGGCCTCGCCAAACCTGGTTCCCATGCCTACGGTCTCATCTAGTACATCCTCCCTGGATTTTAGATCCCATTCCGGATCTGATCTCTCATCCTTTAGGATTGAAGACCCCTGACCTGGACTACCTCAAGTTCTCAGCTTGGTTGATCCAGTTCCATTAATGGCTAGGACTCCCGGTATATCTTCCTCAGTTAAGGCCATCCTGGTGGCTGCCCATAAACCGTCTACCAGGAAAATCTACAAGAGTAAATGGAAACGTTTCTTTGTCTGGGTGGAGCATAGGAATTTGGATCCCTTCACGGCTCCTATCCCAGCAGTTCTAGACTTTCTATCCCATACTTTTCATCAAGGGGCTAGTTCTTCTACTATTAAAGTTCATTTGGCAGCTATTTCCCACTACCACGTTGGAAACAGTTTAGGCCCCCTAGCTTCCTCCAAGATTTGCAAAACATTCCTGAAAAGAACCTTTCTGTTAAGACCCCCTGTTAAAGATGTAGTTCCTGCATGGGATCTAACCCTAGTTCTGCAGGCTCTGACTGGTCCTCCTTTTGAACCCGCGGCTTCAGTCGACTTAAAATATGTATCTTGGAAAACGGCCTTCCTGATTGCCTTTACCTCAGCTAGGAGGATATCGGAGCTTCACTCTCTTTGCAGTAAGCCTCCATACATCATCTTTCATAAAGACAGGGTTTCCCTCAGGACTAACCCCTCCTTTCTGCCTAAAGTGGCTTCAGAAGTCAATATCAACCAGTCCATCAATCTACCTGTCTTCTTTCCTACTTTTCAAAACAAAGGAGAGTATAGACTCCATTGTCTGGATGTTCATAGACAGTTACGATTTTACTTAAACAGAACAGCCGATCTTCGAAAATCAGATCAACATTTTGTGTCATTTGCTAAATCCAGTCAGTAAAGTAACCTTAGCTAGATGGATTTCCCAATGCATCCTTCTCGCATACATAAGCTCTGGTCGACCTGAGTCCCTGAGGGTGCGAGCCCATTCTACCCGATCTATGCTACTTCTGCTGCTTTCTGGTCAAGGGTTTCTTTGGATGACATTTGCTCAGCAACTACTTGGGCTTCCTCTCATACCTTTATTACACATTATAAGTTGGATTTAATATCCAGAGGACGAGCATCTTTTGGCTCTGCAGTGCTCCGGAATATCCTTTCATGAGGACCTCCCAAGTTGTTGGTAGCTGGGGACTCTGTCCCACAGGTTGCTGATCAAATGAAGTTAACTACTTCAGATAAAGAAGTTATGTATTCACCATAACGTTCCATCTGAGTAGATAACTTCATTTGTCAGCAACCAACCCTCCCTCCAACCCCCGGACCCTTAGTTCGTTATTAAAGGATCATAATACGTCACTTCCAGATGACATAAGGTGGAATGTATAGTACTCCTTTCTTGTGTTATAGTAATTTTCTATGGCATTATGGCAGACTCGATCTGAGGGTTAGAGGGAAGGTGGCAGGGCATTATGGGTAGGGGGAGGAGCTTGGATCTTTTAGCTAGGGAAGCTGCCGGCTCGGATCCGAATCAGATCTGATACCCACAGGTTGCTGACAAATTAAGTTACCTACTCAGATGGAACATTATGGTGAGTACATAACTTCTTTTTGTGTACCTACCATAAATGTAGATGTTCGAGTGTATTCACTTTTGCAGTCCAGGTTACCCTCCCACCATCCCCCTTTCATTGCTGGGACTTATCTGTACTTCTCTATTCTGTACAACCTATGTGGTGTATTTGCTTGTAGATGAAAGTAATGTTTATGTTAGTGCATGTTTTTTTATGAGCAGAATTTTTAGCCTACCCTTTTGGGGGCACCTGACATCTGGGGCAAAAAAAACTGAAGAAAATGGTGTCGGCTGCATCTTTTATACCCCTGGCACACTGACGTCAGGGAAGAGGTGATAGCAACCGACGCCGGACCGGGACTTTGGAATTCGGGCCGACTGCAGGTAGCCTGCCAGCAGGATAACCCAAGTGTAATGACTGCAACAGTGAATACACTCAAACATCTACATTTATGGTAGGTACACAACTGCACTTTTTTACTGCACCTGTGCTTTTCTTTTTGATGTCTGCACCTGTAACTTATTTTCAGATGTTTGATTACTGCTGCAGTGTTCTGAATTGTGCCTGAATGTTGTCATTTTAGTCTGGTTTACATATCTGGTTATCAAAATAAACAAAGGCATAAGTAACTATTTTTGCAAAAAAAAAAAAGTATCAAAAATATAAATAATTAGTTTGATAAAAAAGTACCAGAATGAAAGTGTGAGATACAAGGGTGGACTGCATCTAATGGTGATTGAAGAAGCAGATTTTCTTATGTATTGTGGTGTGGCAATGTCTAGATCTTACAATCTGCTCATTGGTTTGAATGTCAAGATCTGTTGCTGTCCGTGTCATTATTCATCACAGATGGGTCTTGGATCCGACCCCTGATCAGAGCCAGCATCTGCTGGACAGATCTCAAGCTCCTCCCTTCCCATAATCCCCAGCTGACCTGTAACCCTCGCATCTCATTTGCTACTGAATGCATAGGATGTGATCTGGGCTCGAGCTTCCTCATGATAGAGAAGTACCTACTCTTTTTACTTCCTTTTTTACTTCTTTGAGTGAGTGTAAGTGATATTTCTTTTCTATCATAGTTTTCCTCCCCTCCAATAGCTACTTCGTCTGAGTAGGGCTCCTCTTTCTCCCCTTTTTCTTCCCTTGTTAGTTTTGGGTTTCTCCTACTCTTTCTCCCCTACCGTTTAAAAAAACACCCTTTCTCCTCTTAACTTTTCTTAACTTTCCTAGTGTGTGTGTTGCTTGTGTGATGGTGGATAAACCTTCGGGTTTTAAAAGGAAGGTGCTCCTCGTGTGGTTGGAAAATGCCTCATTTTGACTCGCATGATGAGTAGGTTAACTGTCTGGAAGAGCTTCACCTGAAGGTTGAATGCGATATTTGTGCCGCATTAAACCCCAGAACTCTCTTGAAGTGTAGAAACAAGTTGTTACTGAAGGGGTTAGCTAAGGGCAGTCCACTGGCTTCAAACTCTCCCTATAAAGCTGCTCAGGACCATAAGAAGAGACCCCCCCCTCCCTCCAAGGGGGTCTCTCTCTGCTTCAAAAAAGCAGAGGCTCTCTGATTGCAGATCCCCTGATGTTCTTCGTGTTTCTCTGTTGCAGTCATTATATTTGGGATATCTGCTTGCAGTAGCCCTCAGTCAGCCTGATTATCAGTATTGGGTCCTGCATCAGTTGCTGTCTCATCTTCCGTGACGTCATGTAGTCAGGGGTATAAAGCATGCAGCCGACGCCATTACATCAGTCTTTCTTGCCATGCAGTGCCTGAAGCAGAAGCAGTTTGCAAGTGCCTGTCGGCTGACTCCTGAAATTTTTGTTTTCGAGTTTCAGAACCGAAGTCTTCAACTAAAGCTAAGTACCCCATTGGGAAAACTTTTTCTTGCTCTAAACCGATGTCAGTAAAAGTCAATAATTGTATTTCTTATGGAAAGCAAATACCTCATAAAGATTTTCATTCGTAGTGTATTCCTTGCCTAGGCCCTGACCACGACGTAACTTGCTGTCAGTTTTGTGCCTTATTTAAACCACGAACTATTCATCGTCGGGTGGGAGGTTGGCATAATGGTTAAGGTGTTTGCCTTACAAACACAAGGTACAGGGTTTGATTCTCACAGGGGGTAATTGGCTAGGCTTAAAATGGCCCATAAGGGCAATTAGCCTAGTACTAATCTATGAACCTATGAACCTATTTTCACTTCTAAACATTTTGGTACTCAGTTCAATTATCTAGATATGTCTTCGGTAAGCCACCTGACTACAGATATTCTGAAAAAGCGCAAAGATAAAAACAGAGACAGGCCGCCTAGTTCCAAAACTGCCAATGACGCTTCTCCTAAGCTAGTTGCCAGTTCGCTGGTACTCAGTGAGGCGCTTTTGCAGCCCCTGATACCCGCTACTTCAGATTCGCAGGCCTCTACTGAGACCCATTCGGAGTCTGGTAGGCCGCGAGATGCTTTCAACTGTGGAACCTGCGGATGTCTCTACCTTGGATGGGTCCGGAGCCGCTGTGGAGGAACCGGCTTTTTAGGGTGTATTCAGGCCTACTGACTTGCATATTAAACCAATGCCATCTTTTTCTTCTAGGCCTAACACTCGAACCATGCCTAGGAAACTAACGCCCTGACTGCATGGTCAGGCCTATATGCCTAAAAAAAAACAAATGATAAGAATGGCTGAAGACCTTATTACTTTAATCAGGGGAAGCCAACCTTCCTCCTCTGAGACCTAGGAGTGAATTTGCTTATGATACTTCTGACCAGGATTCTAAAATTTCTGTCTTCTCTGATGACCAGGATTTACCCTTATCTACCCATGAGCATTTTGATGCAGAGGACTGTATTCCCTCTGCTTCTCCCCCAGAGGATTTTTCTTTTGGTGAAATCTTGCATACTCTTAGGGAGCATTTTCACTGGGAAAGCCAGGATTACTCTGATTCTAAAAAGAGGCTTAGAGATTTCTTCTTTCTGCCCCAACACAGGCCTTTAGCTATCCCTCCTGTGCTGGACATTGTTGATGATGCCTTTTCGGAATCTAGCTTGGCCCCTGACTCTTTACCTCCTGCTCCCAGAAAACCTGATAGATATTACAGGGTTCCTGATCTCACAAGTTCCTTTTTTTAAAAATCCTACTGCGGATCCTGAGACCATTTCACAGGGACCCAAGGGCATTAAGACTACTACTGCCAAAAATTCTACCCCCTCTGATAGAGATTCCAGGGCCCTGGATAGATAGGCTAAGAAGGTATACACCTCTGCAACCTTGGTCATTAGGGCCTTAAACTGCCAGTTTCATATGTTAAAGTATCCGCAGCATATTATTGGATTGCTTAAACAGAAAATGATGTTGATTCCTGATTGTACTGAAAATACGTATTTACCAGGATTTAATGCATTCTGCTGAACAGGTTGGAAAACATACTTTGCAATGTGGTTTTGATTCACTAGAGGCATCTTGAAGGGCTGCTGTCACCGGTTCTGTACTTAGAAGGCATGCTTGGCTTAAGGAGCAATCTTTGCCAGATCATGTTAAAACTAAATTGCTGGATGCTCCCTTAACTCAGGACTGCCTGTTTGGCGACAAAGCAGAAGAAGTTCTTAAAAAGATGGAGAAAAAAGCTAAATCTATGCAAACTGTTAAAGATTTCTTACAAGTGCAGCCTCCTAGATTTAGTGGGCATTGGCCCTCAAATAATTGGGCCTTTCCTGCCTCTTCCAGGCCTTCAGTTCAAACCCAGAACCAGCAGAACACCCAGGCTTCAGTCCCAGGGTACGCACAGGACTAAGCAGTGGGGGGCTCCCACTTCCAAATCAGGGACTAGTAAGACTCCCCCCTATGGTAAGCTGTCTCAATTACT
Organism: Protopterus annectens; assembly: GCF_019279795.1. Classification (NCBI taxonomy): domain Eukaryota; kingdom Metazoa; phylum Chordata; order Ceratodontiformes; family Protopteridae; genus Protopterus; species Protopterus annectens. The sequence continues at coordinate 1,356,710,509 of NC_056726.1, forward strand.
TAACTTTAAAACTTCCAAGCACTTCACAACTGACTGCTCCTTTAGGGGGAAAGATTGCTCTGCAAGCAAAAAAACTGGGAACTCATTACCCAGGGACAAATAGGTTTTAAACATAGTTTCCCAAGGATACAGATTTCACTTCCACACGTTACCAACCCCAAACGGTTGGCCACATCTACCCCCAAATCAGTGGGCAGAGGCTCAAAAGCAAGTACTCTCTCTCTTAAGATTAAAGGCTATTCAGACTGTACCCGAAGAGGAAAAGGGACAGTGTTTCTACTCAAGACTTTTCCTGGTACCCAGAAAAGACAACTCATGGCGTCCTATCCTGAACCTGTCTATCCTAAACACCTTTTTGGTGATTCCAAAATTCAAGATGCAAACTGTTCACCAGTTGCTTCCCATGATAGGCAAACATGCCTGGTTGGCAACACTGGATTTAAAGGAAGCCTATCTGCACATCCCAATAAGGGAATCTTGCAGAAAATACCTATGCTTCAAAGCAGGCTGCATGCACTATCAGTTCTCTGCACTGCCCTTTGGCTTATCTACTACGCCCAGGGAATTCACAAAGTGCCTAGCTCCAGTGATTGCTTTCTGCAGGCAAAGAAATTTTCAAATATACCCATGTCTGGATGATTGTCTAATTCAGGCAGAAAGCCAGGACATACTTCTGAATCATCTGGCATTTATACAGAAGGTGTTAACTTGTCTGGGGTACACCATAAACAAAAAAAATAAGTCACAGCTGGTACCCTGTCAACAAATTATATTCCTGGGAGCAAGCTTGAACACAACTTCCCAGATGGCTTTCCTCACGCCAGCGAAACAAATTCATTTGACAACTTACTTCAAACTAGTGGCCACAAAAACCCTGCTATCTGCAAGGCAAGTACTGCAAGCCTTGGGGTTCATGGCCTCGTGCATTCTAGTAATTCCCATATGCAAGACTGCGTATGCGGAAACTACAGTGGTATCTAAAAAGCCTATGGTGTCAACATTCTTAGGATCTAGAAGCAATGATTCCTGTCATACCTTGCCTACAGTTAGAATTCTTTTGGTGGGCAGAGGCCTGTCACCAGAACAAGGGTCTACCATTCACTCTACCCCCTGCTGCCCAAACCCTAACAACAGATGCATCAGGCTATGCATAGGGGGCTCACCTGGCAGGGAAGTGCATTCAGGGCGAATGGAATCCAAATCAAATGCACCTGCATATCAATCAAAAAGAAATGTTAGCTGTACAGAATGCTCTGACAGCCTTCAAGGACCACATTCTTCCAGGACAATTAATGGTAAAGACAGACAACACCACTGTTATGTGGTACATAAGAAAGCGGGGGGGGTACCAATTCTTACCCCCTCTGCAAACTAGCCATGGCTCTGTGGAACACAGCCTTGAGCTACCAAGTTCATCTACAGGCTCAATTCCTGCCAAGAAAACTAAATCCACTGGCAGACGAACTAAGCAGAAATCTCATGGACCCACCCGAGTGGAAACTGGAACTAAAGATTTTCAACATGTTGATCAACAAATGGGGGATCACAGATATGGACCTGTTTGCCTTCCCCCAGAAGTACCAATTGGACAAATTCTGCACAAGGACTCCCCACAAACAAGCTTGGAAAGTGGATGCTCTGTCCTTCAGCTGGAAAAATCTATCAGTTTATGCCTTTCCTCCTCTGCCTCTCCTCCTCAAAGTACTACTAAAGATCAAACAGGACAAACCAAGGATGATGCTGATTGCACCAGACTGGCCCCCTCAGTAAACAAGTGTTGGATGTCATTTTGGAGGCAAGTAGGCCTAGTACTAGAAAATTTTATGCTGAAAAATTGAAAAGATTCTGTGCCTGGATCCAAACTCAAGGGATGGCCACAGCAGTGCCCAATTTACCTCAGATTCTTCAATACTTAACTGAGATGCTTTACAAGGGCCTTTCCTTTTCCTCCATCAAAACTCACGTCTCAGCCATTTCAGCTCATTACAACATGGAACCACCCCTCTTTTCTCACCCACTGCTCCAGCAGTTCTTCAGAGGGGCCAAAAACTTAAAACCACCCAGGAGAGCCCCAACTCCAGCCTGGGACTTTAATTTTGCATATGAAGAACTCACTCTTCCTCCTTTTGAGCCAGCTGCAACTACAGAGTTGAAATTCCTTTCTTGGAAAACAGCTTTCCTTTTAGCAATCACTTCAGCAAGAAGGGTATCTGAATTACAGGCCCTTATGACAGTGGAGCCTTTCATCATCTTTCATGCGGACAGGGTATCCCTCAGGACCAATCCCTCTTTCATGCCCAAGGTGGTATCCAGTGTGGCTCTGAATCAGTCCATTCATTTGCCAACCTTCTTTTCTAATCCACAGAACAAAAGGGAATGGATACTGCACTCCTTAGATGTGCACAGACAACTTAGATTTTACTTCGACAGGACTAAATCTCTAAGGAAATCTGAACAGCTGCTGGTGGCATTTGCTGCAGGGGCAGAGGGGGAAGGCTATTTCAAAGCAAACCATTTATAAATGGATAGGTCATTGCATTAATTTCTGCTATAAGCACCATGGAAAACCTATCCCACAGGGGATTAGACCCCATTCAACCAGGGCTGCATCTACCTCTACAGCCTTTCTCAGAGGTGTCCCTACCAGAGACATCCTAGAGGCTACTACCTGGAGTTCTGTACATACTTTCACCAAGCATTACCATTTGCCAATTTTCTCTAAATCCAGAGCTGGCTTTGCCACTTCAGTCTTGCAGGGCCTTATAGCTGGTCCTAATGCTGTCTAAATTCCTCCTCCCATCCTTAGCTTTTGGAATCTACCCAAATGTAATGACTGCAACAGTGAAACACGAAGAACATAGTACAGTTGTGTACACTTAGCATAAATGTAGATGTTCGAGTGTATTCACTGTTGCAGTCCTGGTTACCCTCCCTCCAGCCCCCTGACTTCTTTTGGCTATACCTCTAGTCTTCTTTACTATACTTAAAAGCTTTTTGGTGTATTTGCTCTTTTGTTGGGGGTATACCCTAGTGTATGTATGTGTATATATATATATATATATATATATATATATATATATATATATATATATATGTGTGTGTGTGTATGTATGTATGTATATATATATATATATATATATATATATATATATATATATATTTAATTGCTTCCCATTAAGGGGGGCACCTGACATCTGGGGCAAGAAAAACTGATGTAATGGCATCGGCTGCATGCTTTATACCCCTGACTACTGTCACGGAAGATGAGACAGCAACCGACGCAGGACCCAAGACTTTGATAATCAGGCCGACTGAGGGCTACTGCAAGCAGATAACCCAAATGTAATGACTGCAACAGTGAATACACTTAAACATCTACATTTATGGTAAGTGTACACAACTGTACTTTCCGAGCCCAGCATCCTTAGCTTCTGATCTCAGCTGTTCTGCTCTGAGAGCCTTGGATCAGTCTCTCGGATCCGAGGAACTGGCGCCTCGGAGGCCTTTGGATCCATCTCTGTGCAAGCCTTCTCCTGATCTGACTGTTTGTTGGATCCATGTGGTATGCCGGCTAAAGCATTAAATCCTCCCAGGCCTTCTGATCTTAGTTTTGTCATATCCAATAATCAATGACAGTTCCCCCTCCTGGTCCAAGAGACTGGATCCAATACATCGGAGACGGTCTCCCTCCTGGGATTGTAGGGCATTGACAGGATCTCTGACAATGTCGGGGCATTCTTTTGCGTCTTCCAGGTCTTCCAGAAATTTGCTGCCTACAGATATGGATAGGATGATGAGGTGTTTCCTCAAGGCCCAAATCGAGTTGGGCTTGTTGCCATCCCCAGCTCAATTGCCTAGGGGACCTTCTCCATCCACAGGACTTCACTCTCCTCTTCCAACCCAGCTAGGTTTGGAATGCCAGGATCAGAGCATTTCATGTGAAAGGCTGATGTTGTTCGGCATCCCTTCCTTCCAGACGCTGTCAGGGTCCTTGGCAGGCTCTGTTCCACTTCCCTCAGAACATGCTGTGCCTCAGTCCCATGAGGTTGGTGCTGTTTCCCTGGGAGTAGAGCTGGGCCTGGAATATTTGGACCGTTCCCTTCCCTTCCCTTGTGGGCTTTAGCACTGGACAGCTCTGGGCTGTTATCTTCTAGGGGCTTTGGAGCTGTGTTGTGGTCCCTTCCCGGGTGGCTGCAGCCATGGGAGAGGGGAGCCTTGTCCAATCTGTCAGCCTTCTGGGCAGTAGAGAGGACCTTCTCCAGCTTGGCAGTCACCTCACCATCTCTAGGTCCTTCCCAGCCCCTCTCGGCTTTGGGTGGTGAGGCCTCATCATCCTTCCAGGGTCGGCCCTCCCACAAGCGCCTTCAGACAGGCACTGCCTCATTTGGGGTGCCGGTCTCTTCCAAGTCCTCCCCAGAGCCCACCTTGGAGGAACCCCCTCAAAAGGGAACATGCAAGAGAAGGTGCCTGGACTCCCCTAGAAAGTCCCCCACCATGGACATGATTTCGAGGAGGGAGACTGTACCCCCAGGCTTCTGTCTGAGGAGGTGTCCTTTGGAGACATCCTCAAAATGCTCAAGCAAACATGCGTGTCTTCGGAGGAATCTGTGTTCCTGAAGGCCTTCAGGATGGGCCCATCTTCTGCCTGGGTGTTCCCTCCCTGCCGACAAGGGCTTGGAAGAAGCTGAACACAGTGGAACTGGTACCAAAAAAGGTGGACAAATTCCTCATTCCCCCCAAAGATAAGAGTTTTTGGAGTAAGGGTGTCTCCGTTGATGCCATTGTGGTGGCTGTCACTATTAAGAAGGAGCTAGCAGAGCAGAACTCTTTGGTCCATCCCCCCAGTAGAGAGTCTCGAGCGATTGATCATTTTGGAAAGCTCGTGTTTGCCTTTGCTACCTTAGGACTGAGGGCAACCAGCTACATGGCACATGTTACCCGGCTTCAGAGGGATTTGGTATTGGAACTCACCACTTAGTTACAGAGTTGCTGTCTTTGGAGAGTCTTAAGCTGGTCTTTGCTAAGTTGACCACTCTGACTTCCCTGGCTAATGCTTTGATGAGGTTGATCTCCAATGCAGCGGAGGCCACCTCTGGAGCGACTGGCACAGGAATTGTCATTAGATGGCAAGCCTGGCTTCACCTTTGCGGAACCTTTCAAGGCATCCTTTACCAATGCTCCCTTTGATGGTTCGACCTTGTTCTGACCTCCCATCAAGGAAACATTGACCTGCAGAGAGCAGGAGGTATGTCTCTGTCCAGGGTGGGAATCAAGTTTCCTACTCCCCAACAATCTTTTTCTAAGACTCAAAGAGGCAGTAAGAAACTTTGGCTCCGCAGGACTCAGTCCTCCTTTCAGGATGCTCCCAAGAATCCTCTTATGCAAGCTGGGGTAGGGGATTCAGTGGTAGACACTGCCCCAGAGGCAGAGGGGGTCCGCAGAATCAGGGCTCCTGGGAACCCTTCTTGGAGAAGCCCTTTCTGAACTCCTGAAGTGCTGACCGACTGTCCTGCCCTGGAGGCAGTCTGGGGATGATTCTCCTTTCACCCAATAGTGTGGACAAATATATCTTCAGATCAGTGGGTGTTAAAGATTATTTCCAGGGGTTACTTCATTCTGTTTTTTCAGCCCCCCCCCCCCCAGTTTCAAAATCTCTCCCGGACAATCCACCCCCCCAAAAGGAACTGGCCCATCTCGAGGTTCAAGACCTTCTTCTAAAAGGAACCATGCAAGAGGTCCCAACAGGACAACTGTTAAAGTTAAAGTGGTACTACACTATTCAGGTAGTCTGTACTTTTACTCAATGAAGACACTGGGACAGTTCTGCTGTTACGACATTCATTTACTGCACACAAGGATTACATCTAGCTTAACGATGAAGGGTATATACATCAAAACGTACTTCAGCTTAGAATAATCAAAGTCTGTCCTACAAAAGAAAAAGTCCCAATCTTTATAGGGTCTTTTCTGCCTGCATCAGCAGTTTTGAGAATTTGCCAGAATAAGTCTTTCCTCTCAAGCTGGTCTGCTGACAGTTTGTTTTCCATATCTTAAACATTCTGTTTGTGAAGAATAACTCCTTTCGTCCTTGGCCAGTCTTGCATATCATATTGACGAGACACAGCTGCATACAAGAGTTCATCTTGACCTGCTTGTAGATAATAAATTTCACAAGCTGCTTAGTTTATAAGAAATGATTCACATAAACACACAAAAACATACTCGGAGGCTCTAAATAAAAATCTGCCTAAGCAGCAGAGACCTCCAAAGCAGACACCCAAGCAACCGCTACCCCAAAACAAAACACGTGCAACACATAGCTCACAAAGCCAGTGTGCCGAACAGTCACAGCCCTTAAGGCTAAACAACACACCTGATACACTTGTAATAGGTGACTCTATCGTCAGGCACACTGACGTCCCGCTCACCAGGCTGAACAAGGAGAAGGTCACGGTGAGCTGCCTGTCGGGCGCTAGGATCCGCCACATAACACAAGCACTTAGGTCACTCCAAGGCAAGTACAAATATGACTCAGTCATTGTCCATGCTGGTGTGAATGACCTGAGACGTACCTCCCTGGACTACATGAAAAGAGACATAGAGGAGCTCTCTGAGCATGTAGCCCAGGCCGGTATGACCCTGACCTTGAGTAGCATCTTACCCTCACCAAGAATGATGCCACAATGTGAAGACAAGATGATCACTTTCAACAATTGGCTTAAGTGTTGGTGTCATTCAAAGGGGATCCAATGCCTGTCAGCCTGGGATGACATGCTCGACAAGCCACGATGCTTCGCTAGGGACGGCTTGCACCTGTCACCCCTGGGCTTTCGGATATTGGCAAAGGCTCTTGCTACCCCCATAGTGCCTTTTTTAGGCAAGGCTCAAAAGACAAACCCACCTCCATAGGTATCACAAGGGATAAGAAACTAAGAGTAATGCTACTCAATGCCAGAAGTCTAAACCTCAAGATGCACGCACTCAAACTCTCCTTAGCATGGAGAACATCGATATCTGTGCAGTAACAGAAACCTGGTTCAAGGCTCCCGAGAGCACCCCAGCACTACCAGGTTATACCTCATGCCATGCTTTTCGGCCCCAAAACTTGGACCGAACCACAAAAGGAGGGGGAGTATCAATATTCGTCAAAGATACCCACACCTCCAGGTTGGTGGCACAGCACGAAGCATCAGAGACTATCCATGTGCAACTAACTGTGGGTAAAACTGCCTTCCAGTTTATAGCTTGCTACAGACCACCCTCCCAAACACAGGAACCCCACTTGGCCTTCCTGAGAATACTGGAAAATATGAGGGTCTCTCCAAACACCATTATATTGGGCGACTTCAACTACCCAAACATAGACTGGGAGCATTACTCTAGCTCCAACACCCTAGCCCAAAGATTCCTAGAATTTATAAACTCAAATGCTATGGAACAACTTGTTACCACTCCCACAAGAGGGGAAAACATACTGGACCTGATCATCACCAACATGGGGACACTATGCTCCAGACCAGAAGTGTATCCCTCACTGGTAAGATCAGACCATAAACTAATCTCACTGGATATTCACATCCCGACCCCACCCCTGCCCAGAAAACCACAGTGAAAAACTTCTCTAAAGCAAATTTCACACGCCTCAAAACCGAGGCGAAATCCTTCAAAGCCCCCGGGCCTGTGGAAAATACGGCCCAGACCGCAGAATCCTTTATAAATGCATTCTATGAACACCTTCAGGAATGCATGGATCATGCAATCCCAAATAAAACCAAGACCCAATCCTCTAAAGGCAGACGTCCCATCTGGTGGACCCAAGCCATAAACAAACTATACAATAGAAGGAGGAAGCTACTAAATGATAGAGCAAAATCCCTAAAAGGGAGGGCATCTCTGATCGGTATTAGCAAAAAACTACGGGCACTCATTAAATCATTTAAGGCCAGCTTCGAGAGAAAAAATTGCACAGGACACTAAGGAAAATCACAAGGCTTTCTTTAGTTATGTTAGGAACCTGGGTGGGAATTCCCAGATATGCTCAGAATTAGTCCAAAATGACAAAAAATACACCGAACCCACAGACATTGCCAACATGCTAGCTGACAGGTTCAGTGCAAACTTCTCCCCTCTCCCCACCAAAAGGGAAAATATCTATACAAATAGAGTGCTGCCCAGATGACATCTCAGATGCTCAGGTAAGAGCCGCCCTCTTCAAAGCAAAAAACACAGCATCAATGGGACCAGATGGTGTCCCGGGCTGCATCCTACATGAACTCCAAGAAGAGCTAAACCCAAACATAAAACTACTGTTCAATCTTAGCCTTACTACAGGATATGTACCCAAAGAGTGGCGTACAGCAACAGTGGTCCCTCTCCACAAAGGTGGTGCCTCAACGGATCCTGGAAACTATCGCCCCATAAGCCTGACTAGCTTGGTCTGCAAAGCTATGGAAAGGATCATCATGGACCTCATAAATAAAGATATTGGGGACCTACAGACACTGGATGCTACCCAGTTTGGCTTTGTTAAGGGCAGATCCTGCCTCTTAAACCTGGTCGATTTCTTTGAAACAGTAACCAAGGCCATTGACGAGGGGAAGGTGGTCCACACAGCCTACCTGGACCTCGCAAAAGCCTTCGATACAATACCCCACTCGGGCATTATAGATAAGCTCACCAGCTTAAATATAAACCCCTATGTCACTAGATGGGTTGCAAACTGGCTCAAGGACAGAACCCACATGGTTAGAATTGCTGGAGCCATGTCAGACTCCAAACCAGTTACAGGTGGCGTCCCACAAGGCTCAGTCCTGGGACCTCTCTTGTTCGGTATATATTTCTCGGCAGTACAGGCCAACACGGAAGGACTGTGGCTGACCAAGTTCGCAGATGACTGCAAACTGGGCGCCATAATCAACTCTCCAGCTGACACAAGCATCCTCCAAAAGGGCCTCATAGAAACAGACAACTGGTGCCAGAGCCATGGCCTCAAGCTAAACGCCAAAAGTGTATAGTCATCCCTTTGGCAAAAACAAAGTGCCCACAAATTACCACATAGGTGGTAATCCATTAAGTACAGAAGAAGTCATTAGGGACCTGGGGACCCAAGTTGATAGCAATCTCTCATTTGACAACCACGTGGCCAAAGTGGTTAGAAAAATATTTTATATAGCCCACCTAATCATGAAGGGATTCACATCTAGATCAGGGGAGGTCATCGCCTCTTTACTCATCCCTCATCAGGCCCATAATTGAGTACAATGCCCTTTTGGATGTACCTTACCAGACACCTGCAGCAACTGGAAAGACCCCAAAAGTACCTCACCAAGAGGATCAAAGGGCTCAAACAGATGCCATATGCTGCCCGGTTAAAGAAACTCCAGCTCTACTCAGTGGCATACCACCTGCTCAGAGGCGATCTGTGCCTGGCGTATAAAGCCATGTCCAACCCGAATTAATGGACATGCTGTACCTCAGAAAATCCAAATCCCATCGAGCTACGCTCGAGAGACTTGAACCTCAGCACTGAAATAAATAGGGCATGCTGGAGGGACAGATTCATAACCCAGAGGCTCCCTTCACTCTGGAATAAAATCCCAGTCCAGGTTAGGCAGAGTCCCACATTGACTCTCTTCAAGAGGAATCTTGATGAGTGGATGGGAGATCGTAGGTTTACCCCGGCTATCACTTCTGTGTCACTGTTAGACAGAGGCACAGTATACTAACCTCAAAAAAAGGCATAGCAAAATTAATTTAAAATGGGTGGCGAAAGCCAAACACACTCTGGCTAGGCTTATAAATGCCCTAGGGCAGATAGCCTAGTATGAACCTATGAACCTATTAACAATGAATGCCAAGCTATATGTTTTTGCCAAGTTAGTTAACTGCATGCACTGTGCACACCGAAATGCAGAACATTTATTTTACATTTTCAGAAAAAATCCACTGAAGTCCATTTTAACCTGTTTTTTACTCTCACAACAAAGAGGGTCTGGAACTTACTCTCGCTTCTTTTTGGTGCCAAAAAAGACCCGGGATCTGTGTCCAATTTTGGACCTCAGCGAACTGAATCTGTCAGTCCAGAAGTCCAAGTTCTGGATGGTCACTGTTCAGTCCATTCTGCCTCTCTTGCCCAAGGATGATTGGATGTGTTCAGTGGATCTCAAGGATGCTTACTGTCATATCAAGATCAACAGACGCTCCAGGAGACACCTGCACTTTTGTTAGGGGCCAATCACTACCAGGTTAAAGGCCTGCCCTTTGGACTCACCACAGCCCCTGGGTGTTTACCAAATGTATGGCAGTGGTGGCAGCTCATCTCCAGCTGCAAGGCTTCCAGGTCTTTCCATACCTGGACGATTGGCTCTTCACAGCCCTCATGAGGCATCAACTTTCAATGGCCACCAGTTATACTTTCAGTCTGTTTCAGGATCTTAGCATCACAGTCAACCTGCCCAAGTCCAATCTTTCTCCCTGCCAGAACCTAGAGTTTATCAGGGTTCAAATGGACATGGTGTCTGAGACTACAGCACTGCCCCTACACAGAGTTCACCCTGCAACCATCTAATTCTACAAGCATTAGGTTTGATGGTAGCTGCCATCCAGTTAGTACCACTCGCCAGATATCACATGTGGGTTCTGCAGTGGACCCTGGGTGTTCATTGGTCCGCTCAGGTTCATCCCATGTCCATGCCCATCAGGATGACTCGTGTGCAGGAATCACCTTGTTTGTGGCCTCCTTCTCAGGACTTATCTCTAGGCAGACCCTTTTGTCATCCCCACCCAAGGCCTCGGTGACCACGGACACCTCCCTGTTGGGGTGGGGCATTTTTGAGTCAGAACGGTTAAAGGCATGTGGTCCCCCACAGAGACTAAATTGCACATAAACATCCTGGAGATGAGAGCAGTCCTCCTAACATTGCAAGCCTTTCAGGAGTGCCTCCCTCTTGAGACTATAGCAGTTCAAACGGACAACATGGCGGTTTGGTACATCAACAAGCAGGGGGGAACATGGTCTTATCCCCTGTGCAGAGAAGGCCATGAGAGTGTGGGCATGGACAATGTCTTCTAGATGCTTTCTTCTTGTAACTCACATTACCAACAGTTCCGATGTGCTGGCTGACAAATTCAGCAGGTCTGTCTTGAGTTCCCACGAGTGGTCCGTGAGTCCGTCAGTGGCACGTCAGATATTTGACCATTGGGGTCAACCATGCTGTGATCTCTTTGCCTCCCTAGTCACCCACAAATGTAGCAATTACTTTGCCCTGATCCCCCTGGCAGGGGAGTCACCCAGGGATTCTGTGGTTCATGACTGGTTGTCAGAACTCCTATACTTGGCCCCCTACTCCTTTAATTCCCAAGATCTTGCAGAAAGCCCACTGCCTGAAGACCCCTCTCATCCTCATTGCTCCCTTTTGGCCTCTGCAGGTGTGGTTCTCCTTTCTTCGGTCTCATCTGAAATATCCCCTCTGGATATTGGATCCTGTTCCGGATCTTATTTCCCACCCTTGTGGGCTTCCCCTTCCCATCCTCCAGACTCTGCTTGGTTGCTCCAGTTCCAGTGATCCTTTAGCAGTCCAGCTTCCCCTCTCTGGTGAGAAATATTATTTTGGCATCTCAGAAGTCATCTACTAAGGAGGTGTATTCTAGTAAATTAAAAAGATGTGGTTCAAATGACAAATTCACCACCGTAACAGGAACAGGCAAGCAAAAACTAAGGGTAATGCTACTCAATGCTAGAAGTCCAAATCTCAAAATGCACTCACTTGAGGCACTCCTTAAAATGCAGAACATCGATATCTGTGCAGTGACTGAGACCTGGTTCAAGGCTCTAGAGAGCACCCCTGCATTACCAGGCTATAACTCGTACCACACTTTTCGGCCAGCTAAGCTGGACCAGAACACAAAAGGAGGAGGTGTGTCCATATTCATTAAGGATATCCACACCTCCAGGCTAGTTGCGCAGCATAATGCAACCGAGGTTATCCAAGTGCAACTAACTCCGGGCAAAACTGCAATCCAAATTGTAGCTTGCTACAGATCCCCCACCATGCCCCAGGATTCCCACTCCTCTTTTCTTGATATACTGGAAAATATTAGGGTTCAACCAAGCACCATAATAATGGGCAATTTCAACTACCCCACCTTCAACTACCCTACCATTAACTGGGAAAACTACTCGTGTACCAACTCCTTCGCTCAACGCTTTCTGGAATTCATAAATTCCAGTGCCCTGGATCAACTTATCCACACCTGCACCAGGGGCAACAATATCCTAGACCTAGTCATTACCAACATTAGTGACCGGTGTTCCACACCTGAAGTCAACTCCTCGTTGGTCATATCCGACCATAAGCTAATCACTCTGCATCCCGCCCCCACCCACCATTAGGGAAACCACTGTAAAAAATGTCTCCAAAGCCAACTTCATGCTTCTTAAGATAGAAGTGGCGAACTTCATGACACCCATGCAGATGGACAGTACAGTTACGACTGAATCCCACACAAATGCACTCTATAAGCACTTGCACGAGTGCATGAATCATGCTATCCCAAACAGAACCAAGATGCTATCCTCCAAAAAAAGGAAGCCAATCTGGTGGTCCCCTGCCATAAACAAACTCTACAACAGAAGGAAGAAACTCTTGCAAAAGAGAGTAAAATCCCATGAGTGGAGAAGCTCCCTGGTCAGTCTCAGTAAGAAGCTGAGATCCCTTATAAGATCCTCCAAAGCTAGCTACGAAAACAAAATCGCCACTGATTCTAAGGGCAACCACAAAGCATTCTATAGCTATGTCAGGAATCTCAATGCCAACACCCAGATGTGGTCTGAGTTACAGCACAACAACATGAAAATTACAAAACCAAATGATACTGCCACCATCCTGGCAGATAGGTTCAGTGCTAACTTTACCCCCCCTCTGACCCCCTAAAGGGCCCATATCTGTACAGGAAGAATGCAGAGTCCCTGTAATCACATCTATGCAGGTAAAAGTTGCACTCTCTAAAACCAAAAACACAGCATCCATGGGACCGGAAAACATCCCAGGCTGCATTTTACATGAACTTCAGAACAAACTGGCTCCCCACCTAAGCACCATGTTCATAGTCTCATGTCAGACTTTGTGCCCACTGAATGGCGCACAGCAACAGTTATCCCACTCCCCAAAGGGGAAGCCACCACTGATCCTGGGAACTATCACCCTATTAGCCTGACGAACCTGGTCTGCAAGGTCATGGAATTTATCATCATGGAACTCATAAACAAAGACATTGGTAAACTCCAAACTCTGGTCTCCACCCAGTTCGGGTTTGTGAAAGGCAGATCATGCCTTCTGAACCTGATCGACTTCTTTGAGCAGTCACCAAAGCTGTAGACGAGGGTAGCCTATCTTGACCTCGCCAAGGCTTTCAACACCATCCCCCATTCTGGAATTATAGCTGAACTCACTAAACTAGGTATAAATCCCTACATCACAAGATGGGTTGCCAACTGGCTCACTGACAGAACCCACACTCTAAAAGTTGCAGACTCCAAATCTGACTTCAAATCAGTGACAAGTGGAGTACCACAGGGTTCAGTCCTGGGACCTCTCGTGTTTGGTATCTACTTCTGTGAAGTACAGACTAACACAGAAGGCCTCTGGCTAATGAAGTTCGCAGATGACTGCAAACTAGGAGCCATAGTCGAGTCCGCAGATGATGTGGACATCCTACAGAAGGGTCTCATTGAGACAGATGCCTGATGTCAGAGGCATGGCCTCAAGCTCAGTGCCAAAAATTGCATTGTCATCCCCTTTGGTAAAAACTCTGGTACCCATGAACTACCACATAAATGGCAGTCTAATTAATGCTGAATGTGTGATAAGAGACCTTGGGACCCAGGTGGACAGTAGTCTCTCCTTTGATAATCACATCACCACAGTAGTCAGGAAATCCTTCTATGTGGCGCACCTCATCACAAAAGGTTTCTCATGCAGGAAAAAAGAGGTCATTGTTCCCCTCTACTCGGCACTCATTAAACCCATTATAGAGTACAATGCCCCTTTTGGAATGTACCTCACAAGACATCTGCAGCAGCTGGAAAGGCCACAGAAGTATCTCACAAAGAGGATTACTGGCCTCAAACAGATGCCCTACACTGACCGTCTCAAAAACTCCAGCTTTTACTCTGTAGCATATCGCCTACTCCGAGGAGATCTCTGCCTAACATATAAAGCTATGTTAAGCCCAGAGCTGTTGGATGTGCTACACGTAAAGAAATCCCAATCCCTCTGACCTGCACGCTCTAGGGACCTAAACCTTCTCACCACAATGAACAGGACATGCTGGAGGGATAGCTTCCTGTCCCAGAGACTTCCTCTACTCTGGAACAAGCTACCCATCTATGTCAAGCAAAGTTCCTCATTAGCACTCTTCAAGAAAAATCTTGATGAGTGGATGGGAAATAGGAAATACACCCTGGGGATCACTTTTGTGGCTCAGCTCTACAGGGGCACAGGAAGTTACCTTTCTTGGGTGGCGTAAGCCAGGGAACCTTGTTGGCTAATCTTACTTAGGCCCTTGGGCCGATAGCCTAGTACCTACCTATGAACCTGTTTGGGCCAGACAATGTAATTTGTATCCTTTTTCAGCCTCGATTTCTGATATTTTGCTGGTCTTGGGTTCTCTCCTTCAGGAAGGTGCTAGTTTGTCCATGATTGAACTCCAGTTGGCGGCCATCTCTAATTTCCTTTTGAATGAGGGTCCTTTCTTCTAAACTATGTAAAGCCTTTCTCAAAGGGGTCTTTCTTCTTAGACCTCCTATCAAAAATCCTTCCCCACCATGGGATTTAACTCTGGTGTTGCAGTCTTTGTACAAAAGCCCTTTGAACTGGCTGCACCTTGTGATTTTAAGTTTGTCTTGGAAGATGGGTTTCTTAGTGGCATTTACTTCTGCCAAGAGAGTTTGAGTTGCCAGCTCTCAGCATTAACCACCCTTTTATGGTCTTCCACAAGGATAAGGTATCCCTCAGGACAAATCCTTCTTTTATCCCAAAGGTGACTTCGAAAGCTAACCTCAACCAATCTGTCCAGCTACCATTTTTCTTCCGTAATTATTTTAATAAGGGTGGAATATGCTTTACATTACATAGACATCCGTTGGCAATTATGTTTTTTCTTAAGAGGACTGAGGAATTTCGGAAATTGGACCAGCTTTTCATGGCCTTTTTTTCAGGCCAGAAAAGGTCTGGCAGTTTCTAAAGTAACTATTTCCAGATGGATTGCTAGCTGTATTTCCTACATTTATGATAGCAGGCATAGGGAGCTATCCTTACCAGTTAAAGCCCACTGTACTGGGTCTGTGGCTATGTCTTCGGCCTTCTTGTCTAAACTTTCTTTGGATGAGATTTGTGCTGCTGCCACTTGGTCTAATCCCCACACCTTTGTTTTGCACTATAAGTTGGACTTGGTGTCTAGGAATAGGGCTTCCTTTGGTTCATCTGTGATCTGGCATATCCTTCCCCGAGGCCACTCAGGGTTCACAGTAGCCAGGGACTCTGACCCACTTGTGATGAATAATGACATGGATAGCATCAGATAAAGAGTTATGTACTTAAAATAACTTGGAATCTGTGCTATCTAGTGTCATTATTCATCACATTTCCACCCTCCTTCCCCTTTCCTTCTGGGGATCTGGTAGAACCAGAATGATGTTTTTTCTTGGGGATAGTTAGTCTCCCAGGCACGAGGTGCTGCCTTTCATTTATCCAGCAAACCCAATCTGAGGGTTACAGGTCAGCAGGGGATTATGAGAAGGGGAGGAACTTGAGCTCTGGATCTGTCCATCACTTGCCAGTTTAGATTCAAGGTCAGATCCAAGACCCAACAATGATGACACTGGATAGCACAGATTCCACGTTATGGTAAGTACATAACTCTTTTTTACTACATTGTAGCTTTCAAGATGATTGACTGCAGTAACTGCATGTTGATGTTTAGTACTTCCTGTAGAAAACAAGACTATTTTTGTATTTTATTGATTTTTCCCTTCCATTGCCTACTGAAAATCAAGCCCCTAAGGAGTCATCATCCAGGTAACCAGGAGCCTGCTTTGTACCCTTGCCAGCATCCCAGCAATGTAAGCATGTTTCATTTATGCACTTAATCCCTGGTGTTGAAGTTAGCATTCCCATCACTAACAGGTTACCCTTTCAGTCTGAGAGTCCGTAGTTTCCACCATGCAATGACAATGTCCGTTACCAGTAGCTTGACCAGCCACTCCCATATCTCCTTACCTGGCCAGCCACTTCATGACTAGCTTCTAGTCTCCAGCAGGGCCTTGTCATCAGAGCTGCTGTGCAAGCTGGTGGAGAATCACTGCCTTCTCTCCAGAATAGATAATCAAGTGCCAAAGAGAGTCGTTGAATTCATGTCACCTGGGCTGTTGTCATGTATTTGTTCCACTATGCCCACCAGTACAGACTCTATCAAGACTATTTTATCTGAAAATTAATAACTTAACGTCTGATAGTAAGGGAAAGCTTATCCCATAACTTGTGAAGGCACTGTATAATATGTGTGTCATTTTTTTGTATTACTGATATGTTTTAGTAATAGTTTTCCCCAATATGATGTTAGCTTCTCCAGGAGTGTGTCCCATAGATAGATTGTCAAATAGAATGGGATAAGGACTTACAAACCAGGCAGAGGTCATCTCCACGTAGCCTACAACAGATATAATAAAATGGCAGTTTCTGAAGCTTTTCTGAACAAGTCAAGTTTTCCAAACTTACAGTTTTTCTTGTAAGAAGTCACTGTACCTCTTGTTTCCATTTAGGTAACTTGCTTTAAGATTGCAAAATGGAGCGCTGTGTTCAGTAATGGGTTGAGTTAGATATAAAGTGGCACAGTGAACTCTCTAGTGATCATTCATGTCCTTTGCAACTGGATGGTCTGTCCCAGTGACTAAATCCAAGGAAAGTGGAGTCCTGCTGTCCCTTGGGCATTTGCTGTGGGGTATACAGCCTCAGCTAGCTCCTGAAACATGACTGTTGTGTCTGAAAAAAAAAGGACACGCCTGTAGCAGAAAATGATTGGACCTTTTCCTTCACAATGTGTAGGTGTTTCAGCCACCTTGTCTAATAGGTCCCACTGAAAGTTGATGTGTATTTGGTAATTCCATTTCCTTGTAAATGGAGTCAGGGATGAGAATAATTGCCTTAGGAAATCCAGATGCCTAGGCTGCTTATCTGGAGGATGGAATATCTATGCCTAAGAAATAGGGTTACACTTCAGTGTATCCTTAAGTACTGTTGGGTCTGGGTGAGCGGTCTTCATCCAGGTGGCATAATCATGTGGAGGACAAAAAATCTGTTCCGTGAGTTTGCTGTTTTGAATGATTCCTTGTTGTTGTCTCGCTGTTAAGCGAGTAAACGTTTTGGTTATTCGATTGTATTTCTTGGGGGGGGGGGGGGTTTGGTGAGTAGACTGGAGCCTGAAGTAATGTTGTTTTTTGTCTTTGTTGACTTGTTTCTTTACTTTGTTGCAACGTTCTTTGAATTTTTGTAGGTCATGGGTGTTATTGTATTCCTGCCATAGCTTTCAAGGTCTGTCCCTGGCATTCATGAGAAGTCTGGTGGGTTTTGAAAGCCAGTGGATGTAGTTATTTTTTACCTGCTTTACACGTAGTGGGGCTAAGCTGTTTAGCACATTCAAGAAGGTTGTGTTGAAGTAATCAACAGCATCTTCTAGAGGGAGGGTTTTTGGTGAATGCCAATCTGTGGAGTTTAGGATATTGTTAAAGGTGGAAGAACTGACGGTGGTAAGATTCCTGGTTTGCTTGTATAGGTGCTGATACTGACGGGGGGGGATGGGTTTATAAAATGTGGGAGGTGGTCACTGAGGTTATTGAGGAGAGTTCCTATGGAGGATATCTTGTTAGGGTTAGTGACCAGGATCCAGTCTAGAATGGATCCAGTATCATTCATTTTGTTCGGTCTGGTTGGGGTTTTTATGAGCTGGGTAAAGTTGAAGAGACTGATATTTGATGAGGGATGTGAGGAGTTGAGGTCTAGCCAATTGATATTTACATCGCATAGTATGATGGTTTCATTCTTAATATTGGAATGACATCCATGCTAGGATGTCCTCGAGTATAGGAATGTTGTTTCCTGGGGGTATGTAGAGGGCAGCTAGGCAGAGTTTTTTATTGTTCATGTTTAAGATTGTTATAAGAAGTTCTGCATTGGAGAACTGTGTTAAGGGGTTGGAAAATAGAACGAGATTATGTGAGTTGGAGAAAAAGATAGGAAGACAGATTTGCCCTTTTTTGTGGGTCCTGTCTAGCTTGATTGTTTGATAGCCTGGAGGGAGAAATTCAGTGTCTTTGGTAAGTGGTTTTAGCCAGGTTTCAGTTACTGCAATAATGGTGGGTTGCTGGTGTGTGATCCATGCATGAAAGTCTGAGATTTTGTTGTTAATGCTTTGAAGATTTACGTTTACTATATAGAGAGACTTTTTGGAGGTGGTGTTGAGTGATAAGAGATGGTTGAGTGTGGGGGGACCTAGATTTAGATGTATATCACCTCATAAGACTATGCGTGAAGCTTTATTGTGGGGTGAGTGGCTTTGGCTTTTGGGGGGTGGAGGAGTGGATTCTTAGAAAATGTAGTATAGGGAGATGAAGTGGATTTGAATGGTGTTTGGATAATGTGGGTAAGGATTTTACTTTGTAGAGGAGGTGGGGAGGTTAGTTGATAGAGGGATGGGGAGATGTTAGTATAGCAGTCAGGTGGAATAGGTAGGGAGGTGGATGTGGAAGTGGTAAGAGAGGGGTTAGTAGAGAAGGAGGTGGTACTGTAGGAAGTAAGGAAGGCCAGGGAGAATAGTAATAGAAGTGTGGAGAATAGTGTCAGTGTTGTGTTAGGGGACATGTTGGTGATGGTAAGTGGGGAGGAGAAGAATAGTAGGTAGGAAGATGTTAGCTGGTGGAAGTAGAGAGCTGGTGTGGGTATAATTTGTTATTTTGAGTGGGGTGGTGTGAGCAGGGAGAAGAGACACTGTTGTATAGTATAGTGGGGTAGTTTGGGCAGGGAACAATAAGTATATAGTGAAGTAGGATAAGACTGAGATATTGTAGAATATACACTATTCATGGATTGCTGGCTTATGGAAATAATAGGAAGTGCCTACCATTAATGTACTGGTTAATGAGCAAAATATCATTCGAGGCTTATAACTTCATGTAGGAATGTACATTTGAGTTGATTACTATGTTTGAACTAGAGTGTCGTGTGAAGTACTTACTGTGTGATTTTGAATTTGCTGCTATTAAAAACATTAATGCTAACTTCATAGGTGTGTCTTGTAAGGGATGCATGTTTCATTTTTCTCAAAATGTGTGGCGTAAACTGCAAGCATTACTTTTGTCTTCCTTATATGGCATAAATGTCCAATTCTGGTTGTCTGTAAAGAAATTGGCAGCGTTAGTATATTTACCAGAAAGTGAAGTGCTGCCTGCATATTATGAATTGATTAAAACTTTCTCTGTGGAAGGTAAGGATCTGCTACAGTACTTCTCAGAGACCTATATACTTGGACGTCCCTTCAAGATTCCTTCCTATAAGCTTTTGGAATGTGTCCTGCTTAAATGAGCTATGCTTACTAAGATCTCAGAATTATGTTGAAGGGTGGAATAGGAGAATACGTTGGCTTCTTGGCAGAACAGCGTCTGACATTCTTACTGTAATGTCTGTTTTGGTGAGGGAGCAAAATCGAGTGAATGAATTATGCTTACAGCTTTTGACAGGCTGTCCAGGAACTCCAGAGAAGAGGGATAATGTTGTCAAGCAATGTTATGTGGAAAATATACTGGAAAACAGAGCACAGTATGACACCCATTCTCTCATGAAAGCAATAGCTCTTGCCTTAAAGGTGTAATACAGTAATGGTTAAAGAGTGTAAACACAGTAGTATGTTTATGTTAAGAATCAGTTAAACATTGCAGCAAGATATGTCTCGATCGAGAGTACTTAATTGTTATGGTTATTTGCAAACATTTGTTTTTCATTGATAACCTAATGGTCTTTGCCCGTATACAGAGAAACCCTACAGCTAAACTAATATATTTCTTTGAGTCGTTGATGGCTGGTAGTTGAAAAATGACTTCCATTGGAGCAGTTCATGAATCAAATCAGAATTACTACAGAAACTTTTGCATATGCTTACCAGATGTTATAATTTCATAAATTATGTTGTCTCTACGCCTATTTATTCCTTTGTTTTCAGTTGGAATGCAGATTTCTGAAGAAGTTTGATTTTTTTTTAGTAAATGAGCAAACTAAAGCGCTAAAATCACAACCTTCATGTGTGGCCTGTTCTTTCTTTAAAGGTCTCTAAGTTCTTGTTAATCATAGTTGCAATTTTTACCTGGAGATTACTTTCTTCTAGAAATATATCCGCACACAAATATATCCAAACACATATGTGTGTGTGTGTGTGTGTGTGTGTGTGTGTGTGTGTATGTATGTATATATATATATATATATATATATATATATATATGTATGTATATATATATATATATATATATATATATATATATATATATATATATATATATATGTATATATATATATATATATATATATATATATATATATATATATATATATATATATATATATATATATAAAATATGGATCTACTTCAATTCACTGAAAGCTCATTTCACTGAAACTGATTTGACTGAGCACACTTGACTGAAAGCTCACTTCACAGAAACTCATTTCGTTGAAAGGTATATGCCCTTTTCCCCATTGTAGTGCGATCCTGGAGTTGGTGTATATAATAAGGGGGTGTGGGGGTACAGCCCCCCACCTATTTTATACATTTTAAACCATATAGATGGATACTTACAACTCCAATGAATAACTCTTTTTAGAAGACAATATATACCCAAACTATGTGGGGGGGCTATGCCTCCCACCCCCCATGTTGGGGACTGTGCCCACCACACCCCCCTTACTATATATACTAACTCCAGAATTGCACTACAGTGGGGAAAAGGGCAGATACTTTTCAACAAAATGAGTTTCAGTCAAACGAGTTTCATTGAAATGAGCTTTTAATGAAGTGAAGTAGACCAATATATATATATATATATATATATATATATATATATATATATATATATATATAAAATATACACATATACAAAATGTCAACTTTTCTTGATTACCACAATTATATCCTTGAATTTGAGTCCCTTATTTTCTTTGCCAGTGGCTTTAAATCTAAAGCAAATAACTTGGCAGAAAGAGGACACCCCTGCCTTGTTCCTCTGTTCAGACGCAACTTATCAGAAAGGAACCTTCCCACTTTAATTCTCCCCTCTGATCTTCTTATATCACCTTAATTAACCTTATTTTTATTGTATCAGAGTTTGCAAATGCTTCCTTTGCCCTACTCCTAGAATCAAAGCTTACTCTGTCAAATGTTTTCTCTGCATCAAGACCCACCAACAACAGTACATTCTGATTCCCTCTGGATTATCATTGTTCTATTAATGTTGTCATACGTTTGCCTGTCTTCCACAAAATTCCATGTCAACTTTGGCAATACCTTTGACATCCCTTTAGCAAGTATAGTCATAAACACTGTGTGGTCATAGTTTTAAATTGCTGTGGATTTTTATGAAGCTGGGTTTCATGGGTCTTTAACGTATTTGGATAATGTAACAAGCATATCTTTCTTCCAAGATGTTGGTGCTTCCCCTCCTTTTAAAATACTGTTAAACAAAATTTTTCAAATCTTTATTACTTCCCTCATAACTATCAAACTTCCCCAGGAATACCATCTGTTCTTGGAGAACTTTCCTTAAGATTGATTATACATAATCATTTTATCTCATCCCCACCTTAATGCAGAGTGCTAAAGAGAAAACAAGTAAGTATCTGAGTAAGATGCAGGAATTTAAAAATACTGCTTTTAAGCAACTATTTTTTGATAATAACTCCAGAGCACAAAACCATTTAGATTGACGACTTGGGCAGCAAAAAGTAGAAGGGGTTGTTTCTCAGACTTAGGGAGACTATAACAAGAAAAATAACCAGAGAGCCTGTAGAGGTTTTATAAGTATTTTGGACATTCTATGAAAATTTTTATAAAGCAGAGAAATGTAGAGATCGAGAAAAAGCACAAATGGAAATATTCATAGAAGACATAAGTATGCCAAGGTTAGAGGTTGATGAGACTCGGCAATTAATATTTAGGATAGGAGGAGATGAGATAAAAACTGTGAATATATAATCAGTATGCAGAAAAGTCTCCAGGAATAGATGACAGTTTGGAAGCTAGGATGGAAGAAAGTGATAAAGATCAAGAAGGTTTTATTTAACAGTATTTTAAAAGGAGGGGAAGCACCAACACATTGGTAGAAAGCTGTGGTGGCTATAATACCTTAAGACTGAAAAGATCCAAAAGACCCAGCTTCATATAGGCTCATTTCAATGTTAAACCATGATTATAAGTTGTGTAGATCTGTAACTGCTGAAAGAATAGCAAAGGTGTTGCAAAAATTGATCGATATGGATCAATGTGGATTTGTGGTGTGGAGGCAAACATTTGACAAAATTAAGAGGATAATGATAATCCAGAGGGAAGCAGAATGTAAGAAAATTCTGCTGTTGTTGGTGGGTCTTGACGCAGAGAAAGCATTTGATAGAATAAGCCGGAAATTTATGACTAGGACTAAGGAAGCATTTGCATTTCCTGATACAATAATAAGATTAATTAGGAGGATCTACAAGGAACTGGAGGCAAAAGTTAGTGAGAGGGTTCCTCTCTGATAAGTTGTGCTTGAACAGAGGAAATGGGCAGAAGTATCCTCTTTTCCCCTTGTTATTTGCATTATATTTACAGCCATTGGTAAAGAAAATAAGGGACTCAGAAATTCAAGGATATAATTGTATTGTAATCGAGATGAGTTGGCTTTAATTGTAGACTACATTATTTTGTACCTGATAAAACCAGAAAAGGACACCTCAGTACTGAGGGACATTCCGAGAGAATTTTTATTTTTTAATATAAAATTAATGAAGACAAAACAAACACTATAGCTGTAAACTATGTACCCACACATGAATTGGTTCAACAATACCATCTTTATGGCTACATGATAAACAAAGTATTTAGAATATGGATTAAAAAGGATTCAGTTATAGCAGCTGAGGATATGTTTGAAGAGGCTAAACAAAACATAATACAAAAAAACTGAGAAACTTGAAGCTCATGTTTATGGATATGGATAGCAAGATTCAAGGAGTGAATTTTTTTTTACTCCCTTTACTTTTATATGCAGGTCAAGCATACTTTTATCAGCCGGAGAAGTTGTGGGTAGTAATTAATAAAGAGTTGAAGGATTTCATCTGGGTGGGGGAAGAGGGCAAGGGTGAAGTGGGATAAGCTGATCAATGTGGTTTAGGATTACCTTTGATTTGAGGAGATATTTTAGAGCTACAAAGTTAAGACTTGTATACATAACAAAAGCAGAAAGCTATAATTCAAAGTGAAAAGGGATGATGTTGAGGGGGGAGGTGACTCAGGAAATAGGGAGAGAGTGGGGTTTTGGATGCAGATCCTTAAGGAGAATAACAACGGCCATACAGAATATTAAAAAAAAATCACGGGGGGATGTAGAAAATAAGCTTAGTAAAGTAGATGTTAAAACATAGAAGCTGAAGTCATGGAATGAAAGTGAAGGATTTGGTGTAGAAGGTCTAACATTGGTTGCACTACCAGCATGGTGAAATGAGTCCCCAAAGTAAAGAGAAACATGAAGATCAGGAGACATCTGAAGAAGAAATATAGACATGAAAAAAGAAAGAGATTTAATATGGTGCAATATTTATGCAAAGGAGAAAGCAAAAGTAATCACTGCAAAAAGAGCAGCACCAAAAATATTTGAAGAGAAATACAGGCAAAGGAATCCAGACATGGAAAACTTCACAGTAGAAAAAATAAGAAGACAGAGGAAAAGTAGAAAAGAAGATTAGTAATAGAGAAGTTAAAGAAATAGAAACTGAGGTTATGGACTACCTGTGAAGTGAAGGATTCAATGCAGAAAATCTAACTCCGAAAGCACCACAGCAGGAGAGAGCAATGGGCATCCAAATTCCGGAGAAACCAGTGGAACAGGAAGCAACTGGGCAGTTGCCATATGAAGATATTTTGGAGACTTCCAGAGGAATCCAGTATAGATGTTCACTTGAAGCTGGACAGCAAGGGAAGGAGCAGGAAACTGTGGCAACTCTGACACAGTCAATGTTGAGGAGTGATAGGCCAGTGAGTTCCCATATGACAGAGCAATGGATAACACCGGATGAAATTGAAGAGAATGTGCCACAGGAAGATGCTGTAGAACTCTCTGTAGAATTCCCACAGGAAATGGAGAACAAAACATGTGCCCTCAGTTTAGAAAAAAATTAGAAGAGTTGCTTGATTTAATAGAGATAGACATATTAAGATCTATGAAAGAAATAGACTGCAGAAGGTCAACAAAACCCAAAAAGTCAGAAGTTTGATAAAACAAATGAGCACAGTAATTAGGACTGTCCCTAGAAATCCATGCACTATAACAGAAGTAAACAGGATGTGTTACTGTGCAGCTAAATTAATAGATAAAATTTTACCACAAGAACACAGGGTAGTAAGGGAAAGGAAGTGGAGAAATCGAATGCCATCATGGAAGTATCAAATATAGAAAGCTATAAAGCAATTAAGACTAGAAGAGTTACTGTTAGAACAGTACAGAAGAGGGAACAGATCAACAAAAATACTCAGAAAGATAGACGTAAAAGCAATGCTCAGTATTATAATGAATCAGGATCTGTCTTGCACTGTTGCAAATAATAGGCTAAAAATCTCAGCACAGGCAGAAAAACTTGGATACACAGATAAATATAAAGGAAAAGTACAAAATAAGCAATTTATTGATGACCCCAAAAAGTTGTATAGAGAATTGGGAAACAAGGTAAAAGGAATTGAAAGACCACCCAAAAAAAGAAGAAATAGATACATTTTGGAGAAATATCTGTGAAGATCCTGTGGAACATCACAAAGATGCTAAATGGATAGAAGAAATAAAAGAAAGAATAAGAAGTTCAAAGGTACAGGATATGAAATGGGATGAAGTAACAGACAGAGTGACTGAGATAAAGTTAAGAAATGCTTCCAAATGGAAAACCCCAGGCCCAGATGAAGTACCTAACTTTTGGCTAAAAGTATTAACATCTTTGCACGAAGATTTAGCCATGAGTAAGAACTGTTTATATGCATACCCAGAACAGTCACCAACCTGGTTAACAGCAGGAAAAACAATGCTCCTACTTAAGAGTGAACCTGAAAGTTATCCTAAAAATTATAGACCAATAACTTGCCTTCCAACGACATATAAACTGTGCACGGGAATCAATGCCGACAGAGTTTGTAGTCATTTAGAGGAAAATTCTATCATGGCAGAACAAAAGGGTAATAAAAGAAAGTCAAATGGAACAAAGGATCATCTGTTGCTAAATAAGGTCATAATGGAGAACTGTAAAAAGGGGAAGAATCCAAGTATGGCATAGATTGACTACAAAAAAGCATTTGATAGTATCCCACATTCATGGATAAGCATGCTAAAAAATGTATAAGATACACCCCACAGTGAGTGACGACATTACAGTAACCATGATACAGTGGCAGATAACTTTGCAATTAAGCCATGATAAAGGACAAATTATTATTCCAGGGAAAAAAATTCAAAGGGGGATATTCCAGAGTGACTCCCTGTCGCCGCTGCTGTTTTGTCTTGCCCTTAACCCATTAAGCTGTCTACTTAACAGATTAGGCCATTGCTATAATTTGGCTCATAGAAAAGAAAACAGCAAAGTGTAAAGACCTCTCATCTTCTGTTTGTCAATGATTTAAAACTGTATAGCTCATTAGACAAGAAACTGAAAGCACAACTAGAAATAGTTAAAACTTTTTCAGATGATATAAGAATATCATTTGGCCTTGATAAATGTGCAAAAGCAACCTTTAAAGCAGGAAAATTACAGAACCAAGAAAACCAATAGTTTGGGCAAGAATGTGATATAAAAGAACTTGAGCAAGAGGAAGTGTATAAATATATGGGAACTGATGAAGGATCAAAAAATAAAACATGAACAAATGTGAATAAAACTTAGGAATACTTTAGAACACTTAAATTAATTCTGATAACAGCATTGACATCTAGGGAAAAAATTTAAGCTATAACTCAATTTGCTCTTCCTGTCCTAACTTACAGTTTGGGAGTGATTGATTGGCCCCAAAACGTGTTGGATAGATTAGACATGAAAACAAGAAAGATGCTTCATGCTCACCAACTGATTTATAAAAATCGGTGCATACTAAGATTATATATTCCCTGTTCTCAAGGGAGGTATGGTCCTCCTTGAAATTGATTACAGGTATAGATCTGCATTAGTGGGACTGAACACACATCTACTGACCTCACAAGACCCACATGTAGTGAACGTTTTCAAATGGGAGGAGGATAAATCTAAGATGACTTTCCTTCTCAGTCTAGCAGAAGCATATCAGCGTCAAGTAGGAATGGAAATCAAACCAGAAATAGATAAAAATAAGGCAGCAACTCTAGCTCTGCTACATATCATCCCCGCAGGCCTGACTAAACTACAAACATGGATATTAATAACACTAGTTTCTTTACTCAAATACTACATTGCATTACATTGGAAGGATAGAGCATCACTCACATGGGAGGGATTCAAACAGTTAGCTACCAAACACCTACTAGCTCACAAATATTTAAGCTATGCTGAGAAATCCCACACTCACTTTCCAGAATTTTGGAAATCCCTTTTTGAACATATTCTAGCTTGAAGTTGGTATATAAAATCAATGATGGAATTTTGGCATATATGTAAATAGTTCTTACTGTTTTGCATTTATGTTTTATTATTCAGCAGTGTATTCCCTGGTCATATTACTACCTGTCTATTAATAGTGCTACATTTTACTGTATCTGTTTTCACAAAAAAAAGGAAATAAAAAGATTTTATACAAAAAAAAAAGGCAGTAACTGAATGTGCCAAAAAACAAAATAAAGAATAAAAGGTGAAGGATCAGATGAGAAGGCAAGAAATGTGGAAAATGCATAAATATAGTTGCAAGTATAGAAAACTCCTTGAAGAACCTCGTATTGATCAGGATAGAATGCAGGAATGATTAAGGAGAGGCGAATTCAAACCAAAAGATGAAAGGTTAATATTGGAGGACCAAGGTAGAGGGTTACATCCACGTTGGTTTACAAAGTCCATTGAACATGTGGGAGAAACAGACAAATGTAGGTTTTGTAAAACAGGATTGGAAACAGTCGCACACCTTGTTGCTGGTTGTGACATATTAATGGCAGAAGGATATGCTGAAAGGCATAATACTTTGACAAGACTGTTGCACTGGGGATTGTGCAAACATTATAAGGTTGAAGTAGCTGAAAAACACTGGAAATATGAGCCACAAAGCATCGTAGAAAATGGAAGTCTACATCACATGGGATCACCCATTGCCAGCAGCTCAAAAGATAGATGCGAGAAAACCAGATATAGTGGTTCATGAAAAGTAAACAAAAGTAGCATTGATCATTGAAATGGCTACACCCAGTGACTACAGTGACTTGTGTACAGAGTGACACAAAATTATAAAATATCAAGATTTGCAGGTGACAAGAGCAATGTGGAAGAAAGATACCCAGACAGTTCCAACAGTAGTAGGAGCAATGGGTCTTATAAAAAAAATCTACAGTCGTATTTAGATATCTTACCAGTACATGTAATTCCATACGAATTGCAGGAGGAGCCATTACTGGGCACACTGTGGGTGCTGCAAAGAGCACTTTTGGGTGACATCAAAGATTGAAACAATACAAATTTAATGAACTTTAATCATATTTTGACTTAGGAATGGGGTCCATTCCTGTCATGATATTAGAAACCCAAAAGATTCGGAAAAATTAAAAATGAGTGAAGCAATATTATGTTCATAAAGTAGCAGAAAGTATTCTAAAAACTAATCCAACATGCAAATAGAGAAATGAGATTCTCCCAATAAGGATGACTGCAATTAGGGTACAGAGAATAGGCAAGAGGGAGATAGAGTTTACTGGAGAAAACTGGCAAAGGATCCAAGGTATTGGGAACAAATAACTAGCGAGGATAGGGTAATAGAATGCAAAGGGGCTAAGATGACCTTTAGACTGCAGGCTACAGACTCCCTTTCCTATTGGGGATTGATATCCGAGTATAGACATTCCTGATTGAAAACAAATTGCTCTGGTAGAGTTTTTAGTTGTATCTTGAACAGAAGCTGCTGTTAAAAAGGAATTAATAGGATATATAAAAAAATTGCATATATAAAATATTGCACAACAGCTACAGGAATCGATCAGCTGAGGTTTGAAAAGATTGCGAAGAGAGATCGGATAAGTAATTCACAAGGAAACAATGTGAGGATCTATGTATGATGTCGAAATATGCAAAGTCTAGAAGATTTAGCATTTTGCTTGGAAGTGTTTGCATAAGTATTTTTATACCCTAAGCAGACTCCAAAGATTTTTTTCTGAAGTAGATGGCAAATGGAGGTATTATAAGGAAGAAAGAGGTGACTGTGAACATATGTTTTGGTAGTGTAATAAGTTGGCAGATTTAAAAAATTCCGTATAGAGTACTTTGTCAGAAATATTGAGTGACAAAATGGATGTAAACAAGGAATTTTTTTAAACTGGGATACAGGATCTGAATTGCACAGCTATAATAAGGCCTTGATGATGTTCGTGTTTCACTGTTGCAGTCATTACATTTGGGTAATCTGCTGGCAGGTTGCCCTCAGTCGGCCTGAATTCCAAAGTCTTGGGTCCTGCATCGGTTGCTGTCTTCTCTTCCATGACGTCAGGTCGTCAGGGGTATAAAACATGCAGCCAATGCCATTTTCTTTGGTCTTTCTTGCCGCCCAAAGCACAAGCATTTCGCAAGTGCCGGTCGGCCGACTACTGAAATATTCGAGTTTGAGTTTCAGAACCGAAGTCTTCACTAAAGCTAAGTACCCCATTGGGGAAACTTTTTTCTTGCTTTTTACCGATGTCAGAAAAAGTTAATAATTGTATTACTTGTGGGAAGCAAATACCGCATAAGGATTTCCATTTATACTGTATTCCTTGCCTAGGCCCTGATCACAACGTGCCTGGCTGTCGGATTTGTGCTAGATTTAACCAACGCACTATTAAGCGTCAGTATATTTTTGCATCAAAATATTTTGGAAACAGATTTAACTACCCAGAAATGTCGTCGGACAGCAATCCGACTACTGGAGTACATAAAAAACGCAAAGAAAAGGACAGAGAAAGGCAGTCGAGATCCAAAACCGACGACAAAGCTTCTCCTAAGTCAGTCGCCGGTTCGCCGGTACTCAGTGAGGTGCTTTTGCAGCCCCTGATACCCGCTACCTTCGAGTCGCAGGCCTCTACCGATGCCCATGTGGTGTCCGGCATGCCGCAAGGTACTCAAGGTTTTAGACCGACGGATGTATCTCACTTGGATGGGTCCGGAGCCGCTGAGCAGTCACCGGCTTCTGAGGGTGTATTCAGACCTCAGCATTTATATATCAAACCGACGACAGCTGCAAAACCAAAGGCAAAGACAACTTCTAAAACTAAAAAAAACCGATGCCTGAGCCACGTGCTCAGGCCTCTATGCCTAAAAAACGGATGATCACAATGGCTGAAGACCTTATTACCTTGATCAGGGGTACCCATCCCCCTCCAGATAAGAGGCCTAGGCAAGACACTGATTATGAATCTTCAGATCAGGTTTCTGTTTCTTCTGATTATTATCTATACCTCCCTATGAGGATTCTGATGCTGAGGAGTCTATTCCATCTGCATCTCCTCCAGAGGATTATTCATTTGGAGAAACCTTGCATACTTTGAGGGAGCATTTTCACTGGGAGAGTCAAGATTTCTCAGAATCAAAAAAGAGACTCTGGGATTTCCTTCTCCCTCAGCACAAGCTTTTAGCCATTCCCCCTGTTTTAGAGATTGTGGATGATGTGTTTTCGGAGTCAAGCTTGACCCTTGACTCCTTAGCTCCGGCTCCCAGTAAGCCTGACAGATATTACAGGGTCCCTGACTCACACAAATTCTTATTTAGAAACCCTGCTGCTGACCCTGAAACTATTTCACAGGGTCCAAAGGGAGTTATGACCTCAACAGCAAAAAAACCTACCCCCTCTGACAGAGATTCAAGGGCACTAGACAGATGGGGAAAACAGGTTTATACATCTGCAACCTGGGCAGTCAGGGCCTTAAACTGCCAATTTCACATGCTTAAGTACCAACAACATGTTATGGGATTGCTGAAACAGAAAATGATGTTGATTTCAGAATGTGCAGAAAATAAAGAATTGCAGGAATTATTGCATGCAGCTGAACAAGTTGGAAAGTATACTTTGCAATGTGATTTTGATTCCTTAGAGGCCTCCTGCAGGGCCACAGTTACTGCATCTGTGAATCGGAGGCATGCCTGGTTAAAGCAACAAAATTTGCCTGATCATGTTAAAGCTAAATTGCTAGATGCACCTTTACAGCATAATTCTTTGTTTGGTATTAAGGCAGAGAAATGGAAGACAAGGCTAAGTCTATGCAAACTGTTAAATACTTCTTACAAGTGCAGCCACCAAGATTCAGCAGACACTGACCTACAAAAATTGGTCCTTTCCTGTGTCAGACAGAGCTCAAAGGGGCAAGTCCAGATGCCCAAAGGGTTCCAGATACCAGGCTCAAGATTCATACAGGGCAAAGCAATAGGGCGCATCTACCTCCAAATCAGGGGGAGATAAAGCGCAAACCTACAGAAAACAGTCCCAGTGACTTCCCTCTGCCTACACCAAGCACTAATCTTTTGACAGCACCCTTAGGGGGAAAATTAGCACTTTTTGCTCAAAATTGGCAGTTAGTAACCCAGGACAAGTGGGTACTAAACATAGTATCACAGGGATACATATTCCATTTCCACACTCTACCAATGGCAAACGGTTGGCCAGATCTGCCCAGAAATCAATGGGCAGAGGCACAGAAACAGGTTACGTCCCTCATGGACATGGGGGCCATTCAACCAGTACCAGAACAGGAAAAAGGACAAGGTTTTTACTCGAGACTGTTCTTGGTACCCAGAAAGGACAATTCCTGGTGGCCAATACTGGATTTGTCAATTTTGAACACATACCTGGACATTCCAAAATTCAAAATGCTGACTTTTCAGCAGCTTCTGCCCATGCTGGGCAAGAATGCTTGGCTGGTGACATTAGACCTAAAAGAGGCATACCTGCATGTTCCAATAAGACTATCGTGCAGAAGATACCTCTGATTCAAGGCTGGCTTAATGCATTACCAATTCTCTGCACTGCCCTTTGGCTTATCTACTGCGCCCAGGGTCTTTACAAAGTGCCTGGCACCAGTAATTGCATTTTGCAGACAAAGAAGTATACAAATATATCCTTACTTGGACGACTGTCTCATTCAAGCAGAGAACAAGGACACTTACTCTTCTTCAACACCTGGTGTTTGTGAAAAGGCTTCTAACATGCCTAGGGTACACAATAAACAAAAAGAAATCACAACTGGCACCCTCTCAAAAGATGACATTCCTGGGTGCAAGCTTGAATACAACTGCCCTGATGGCTTACCTTACGCCAGACAAACAAAGGCAACTGACTACTTACTTCAAACTGATGGCAACAAAAACCCAGTCTTCTGCAAGACAAATTCTGCAGGCTCTGGGCTTCATGGCATCCTGCATCCTACTAATTCCATATGCAAGACTACATATGAGGAAACATAAATGGTACCTAAAAAGTTTATGGTGTCAACATTCACACAATCTGGAAACAAGGATTCCTCTCATTCCCTGTCTGCAACAAGAGTTCCTATGGTGGGCAAAGGCTTGTCACCAAAATATGGGACGGCCCTTCACTCTACCCCCTGCCAGCCAAACCTTAACAGACGCATCAGATTATGCCTGGGGGGCCCACATGGCAGGAAGATGCATTCAGGGCATATGGGCTCCAAAACAAATGCATCTACATATCAAACAGAAAGAGATGCTAGCTGTTCAAAATGTCCTAACAGCCTTCAAGGGCTTACTTCATCCAGATCATCTACTGATAAAGACGGACAACACCACAGTCATGTGGTATATAAACAAGCAAGGAGGCACACTCTCTTACCCCCTTTGCAGATTAGCCATGGCACTGTGGGACACAGCTTTGACCTACCAAATACATCTTCAAGCTCAATTCCTGCCAGGAAAATAAAACACTCTGGCAGACGATTTAAGCAGAAACCTTATGGATCCTCACAAGTGGAAACTAAATCCACAAGTCTTCAGCATGATAACAGAGAAATGGGGGAGCCCAGACATAGATCTATCTGCCTCTCCACAAAATTATCAACTGAAAAGATTCTGCACAGGGACTTATCACAGACAAGCATGGAAAGTGGATGCCCTATCCTTCAGTTGGAAAAACCTATCAGTTTACGCCTTTCCTCCTCTGCCTCTTCTACCCAAGGTCCTCCTAAAAGTCAGACGAGAAGCCAAAGATGGTATTAATTGCCCCGGACTGGCCCCGCCAATACTGGTACCCAATCCTAAGGAACCTGTCTCACTACCCAGCTTGGACCTTGCCTCAAACACCACAACTACTGTCCCAGCAAAATAATCAGATCCTGCACAATCAACTACAGACTCTAAACCTGGCAGCATGGCTAATCAGGTAATCATACAAACAACACCTCTCAGTAAAGATGTGATGGATGTCATTTTGGAAGCCAGAAGGTCTAGTACTAGAAAATCTTATGCTAACAAATGGAAGAGATTCTGTGCTTGGAATCAAGCACAAGGAACTAATACAGCAGAACCAAATATTCCTCAGATATTACAATACTTAACTGAGATGCTTGACAAAGGCCTATCTTTCTCATCAATCAAAATCCATGCCTCTGCCATTTCAGCTCATTACAACACAGAGCCACCAATCTTTTCTCATCCTTTACTAAAGCAGTATCTTAGAGGAGCCAGACATTTAAGGCCCCCTAGAAGATCACCATTACCTGCATGGGATCTCAATTTCGTGTTGGAAAAACTCACCCTGCCTCCATTTGAACCAGCTGCTACCACTGATATAAAGTTCTTATCATGGAAGACAGCTCTGCTACTAGCAATTACTTCAGCAAGAAGAGTTTCAGAGCTACAGGCCCTCATGGCTGTAGAGCCTTTTATCATTTTTTACCCGGACAGGGTGTGTCTGAGGACAAATCCTACATTTATGCCTAAGGTGGTTTCCAGTGTGGCTCTTAACCAAACAATTCATCTGCCAACTTTTTATCCAAATCCGCAGAACAAAGGTGTCGAAAGATTTTACTCTTCTAACATATTCTGGAAGAATCACACCAAGTTCTTGTAAGCAAGTAAAACAGCTTTATTTTACATGCATGGAGACCTGCTACATGATAGTAATATGCGAGCAGTCTGGCTACTTGTACTTTAAGTTCTCCTTATATAGACCCTCCTGCACATACATACACGTAGCACAGAAGACTTTCATTAAAATTGATAGTTTGATTACTTGTTTTTACCAGCCAGTACCACAGTTATTCTTGCACCATTAACTTTCTTATCAGCAGTTTAAGATTAACTCCTGCATTCCTCAGTGATCAACATTTTCCAGAACATTTCAGTTTGCACGCAGTGAACATTTTTCTGCTTAACCCTTTAAATACAGAATACAAAATATGTTGACTTCAGTATTTTTCCACATTTCCCCTTACAACATTTTGTATACTGTTTATTTTACACAATCCCAGATCGTTGTATACCTTCTCATAATCAGAGAAATATGCTTTTGTAGCATTGGCAGAGATAACCTTGATATTATCATTTTGATACATGGTATGCAACAGCAGCCAAGCAGCAAAAATATGATTGCACCAACACATACAGCAATTAAAATGTTCATCAACACAGAACCCCAGTTTCCAAACAGATTTTGGAAAAAGTCAGTCAAGGGTTTGGACCAGGTTTAGTCAGTTCAGAAACTTGTTGAATTATTTCAAGATGGCTCTGAATCGCGTGCTCGTTATCAGGAATGAACGAGCAGCACTCCTCGTGTATCAGGCGCAAGTACCTCCTTTCGCCGCTAGGGTGAAATCGAGCCATACGGTTCTGCAACACTACTGTTCTCATCGCCGTTAATTCGTCCGTCACCAATTCTAGCACTGAAAATGTCGCATTACTCAGAGTCTCTAACAGTTTTGACAGTTTTCTCAGTTCCCAGATGGATTTTACTGTCCCATATGCTGGCAAAATACCAGCCCAAGCAATTACATCATCGCCTAGGTCCATATGTGAGAGTCCTTTGCTGCTGACGTGTGCCAAGTCATGGTGATAAATCCATGATGCATCAATGTTACCAACGGGATTAATAGGTTTATTAAGAGAACGTGCATTTGTATTTTACCTTGAGGCAACGCATTTGCGTGCCTGATAGCTGGTATCAGATATCCCAAAAACAACTTCCTGACCAGCCATATGGTAACCATTTATATGCTTTCCTACCACAAATAAAATAACAATCATTTGTTTTGATGGTAATATTGGTTGCAAATTCATAACTCCCATTTGGCTTTAGCCCTTAAATAACAGGCCATATACATACAGCATTTTTCAACAAAACTAATATCATTTACATTGATGTCTTTTTTTATAGCTCCAAACTTGGTCTCACACTGCCCTTCTAGGGTACAATTATGAACTATTGTCAAATTACATTGGCTCAGCCCCACCTTAACTTTCCCAATCTTTTGAAAACACACTGTTCCATTTTGGCGCCCCAGAAGAGGCAGCACCACCTTGTCTCTCAGTGGTACTTCTGTGGTTTCAAACAACAAACTATTCCAAGTATCATTTATTCCCAGAGGGTCTGTCCCTAACATTAAGCCACTGTGTACAGTAGGTATTGCAGTACATACCCAACAATTTGAGACATTCATTGAGGATGCATATGCATATTTAATCGCTTGATATGTATTAAAGTTTGGATGCCAGCTGGTGTGTTTGTCTCTTTTTGAATGGCTAGCTTCATTAAAAGACAGAAATGTCCAAAACAGAAATATTACAATCACAATAGTTATAAACAATAAAACATTGCAATAGAACCATTTTCTCTTATTCTCATTATTGTCCTTCATGATTGCTGCTGTCTGTTTGTTCCTCAGGGAACTCAAGTCTTTATTTAACTTAAAATGTTTTATGATTTTGCAGTGCGTTAGGTGGATCCATGAGGACCTTTCTTTAATCCGAACTGCTGTTGGAGTTGCGATTAGCACCTGGTAGGGGCCCTCCCATTTGGGGATGCCCAATTCTTGCGTTTTATTATTTTGATCCAGACCCACTCGCCTGGTCTGATTTCCGTGATCTTGTCGTCTCTTGAACCTGAAAAACAATCATTCGTTAAACAGCTGTTAGTATTGGTCAGCATTTTCCTCATGTACTCAGCTATCTCCTCACCCCTCACGTTCCGCAGGCAACAAGTTTTGCCACTGCGGACGTAATAAGGTCTCCCATACAACAACTCAAATGGGTGACTCCTTTTGAGGTGGGAGTTGTGCATGGAAAGGAGGGCTAGAGGTAGACAGGTAATCCAAGACTGATGTGTCTCGCCATGAGTTTTCTCAACTTGCCTTTTAGAATGCCGTTATGGCGTTCCACCAACCCTGCTGACTGTGGGTGGTAGGCACAATGGTGTTTCAATTCAATTTGGAAAACTGTAGACAGTTTCTGTATGATCTGATTGACAAAATGCGTGCGTTGTCAGAGTAGATGCGTGTAGGAAGTCCAAAGTGCGGACGATGTGATTGACCAAAATTTTAGCCACTGATTGAGCATCCGGATGTGTCACGGAAAAGCCTCAACCCACTTAGTAAATGCATCTACTATTACTAACACAAACTTCTTTAGTTGTGCCGGGGTCAATTCGATGAAGTCCATACATATTGTATGAAAAGGATAGGGGGGTGTTGGAAATGATGCCGGAGCAACTCTGACCCTTCCCCCGTGGTATTTAGCACATACTATGCAGGATAGACAAAATCGTTTTGCATATGCAATGAAACCCTTGGTCCAAAAGGTAAGGTGGATAATTCTAACCATAGCTGCAGGGCCCAGATGGGAAGGGCCATGCACAACTAGTGCTGCATACCTAAAAAGATTAGTAGGCAAAACATATTTATTATCCGGTCCCACATAGATTCCTTTGTTCTGCCTAACACCATACCTAGTCCAGCGTTGTTTTTCCTGTACTGTGCTAAGTTCCTGCATGACTTGTAAGGTTTGCAAATCAAATTTATCTGTTGGTTGTAATTCTGTAGGTGTGGTTTCAAGTGAAAGGTACTGGACATAGCTGCCTCTTTGGCTGCTTTGTCCGCTAGGGCATTACCAAGTGATACCGGGTCCTTAGCACGGGTATGAGCAGCGCATTTACAGATGGCCAAAACCGTGGCGTTGGACGGCTTGTAGTAATTCAAGGATTAGGTCTTTGTGCATAATGTCTTTCCCGAGGTTGTAACCATCCCCTATTTTTCCATTGCTGAGCAAACACATGCACCGTAGAAGGCATATTGACTATCCGTATAGATAGTGACATTCCTGTCCTCTGAAAGGAGACATGCCCTTGTCACAGCAATCAGTTCCGCTGCTTGAGCGGATAAGTTCCCGGGGAGTGGTCTTGCCTCTATTATCTGAGTTGCAGTAGTAACTGCATACCCTACCTGCGTGGTGCCTGTTTCTGTTTTGCGTGCTGACCCATCTACAAACAGTGTCCAGTCCGCATGTAGTAAGGGTTGATCTTTAAGATCCGGTCTTGGTAGAACTTTAGAATGTATGAGATCTAAGCATACATGCGAATACTGTCTTCAGCAACAGGTAGCAATGTCGCTGGATTTAAGGTAGTGCATCTCTCAATTGTCATGTGTGGCTGCGATAACAGCGTAGTCATACAAGATAAATGTCTGCTAGGTGACAGAAATGTTAACTTGTCCTGCAGAAGGATGACTGCTACAGAGTGCGGGACTTTTAACGTAAGATCATGGAACAATACCAGCGTGGCAGACGCTTGTACCGCTAAAGCGGCTGCAATTACTGCTTGCACACAGTGTGGTAATGCTCGTGCTACTGAGTCTAATTTGCTAGAGTAAAATGCCAATGGTCTTAACTTATCTCCATACATTTGCATTAAAACAGATGTCATAAATCCCTGCTTGCAATCTACAGTCTGTATAAAGGTCTTACTGTAATCTGGAAACCCCAATGTTGCTGACCCAGCTATCAGTTGCTTGATCCTAGTAAATGCCTGTACTGCCTTGTCTGTCCAGTGCAGCAAATCTTTTGCTGCGATCGGTATTGCAAAAATTAAGTCTGATAGCGGGTGCACTTCTTTGGCGTAGTTGGGAATCCAGCTACGACAGAAGTTCGTAATGCCTAAAAAGGACATCATTTCTTTTTTTGTAGTTGGCATGGGGGCTTGTAAAATAGCATTCTTTCTGCTGTCATCTAATCGCCTGCCCTTCCCAGAGATAGTATAACCCAGGTAACGTACTTCTAATTTACAAAATTGTAACTTAGACTTATTTACCTTATGTCCTTCGTGTGCCAGAAAGTGTAGTAGTCGAATAGTCTCGGACTTACAGAGTTCTTCCGTAGTCGCGCCAGGAGGATATCATCCACGATACAGCAGTAGGTGGCACCCTTGGGCTGGTTGGAACTGAGCCAAATTGGTGGACATCTCTTGTGAGAAGATGGTCGGACTTTCGCAGTATCCCTGCGGTAACCTGGTATAGGTATAACGCTTGCCCATAAACGTAAATGCAAACCAAAATCTACTATCTTCCTGCAAGGGAATAGAGAGAAAGGCATTACTGATATCAATTACAGAAAAGTAGTTATCCGTTGGAAGGATATCGTTCAGCAGAATAGACGGATCCGGGACTATGGGGCCCGAGGTACCACCGCGGCATTTATTGCCTGTAAGTCTTGTACCATCCTCCATGTCCCATCCGGTTTTTACTGGAAATAAGGGCGTATTACGGTGAGTCTGTGCACAGAATTAATACTCCAGCTTTCAAAAGTGCTGTGATTACTGGTAAAATGCCCTCCTCTGCCTTTCTGCTCAAGGGATACTGCCGTTTATGAGGTCTAAATTCTGACTTGGGTGTAATCTTTACCTGTCCTGCCGTTCTAATCAGTCCGATATCGTGCTGACCCTGCGACCATAATGAGTTTGGAATCATCTGCAATTGAGATTCTTCCATGGGGGTAAGGAGACATAGTCATAATGTCCCAGGGGATTGTATCGGTTTGTCTTCCCTGAGGTGCACTGTCGGTCTGGCTTGTGTAACCCAGTTAAGTTTTTGAACCTGAATGCCCTTACCTGCCAACTGTTCTGGTGTCCATCCTACCCATTCAGTTATTTTCTTACCCACGAGGTACCATGACATTCCTTCACCCTCCGTGACTGAAATATGTGTGGTTAATTCATTCTTATACAGCAGCTGCATATCCCTTGTAAGGCTACATGTGACTGCAGAATTACCTAGTGTGTCCCAAAAAGGCTATGCAATACTAGTTTGGTGACTTTAAAACTAAGAAATTTCTTTTCAGTATTCTAAATCAGGTCCGGCACATCTTCTGTAATACATTGTGCAATGTAATGGATCTGACACCTTCGGATTTGTTATGCCGTATTTGCTTAATGCCAAATTTGTAAGAGCCGTCACTACACTCTGGGGGCCTGTCTCTATCAAATCATTACTATACCAGTAATGGAGATCTCCCTGCCCCTCTAATAGCATTGCACTATTCAGTTCTATTCTCCTTGCCACCATCCCCGTGGAAGTTGGGACGGCTGCTATACCGAACACTTGCATTAAATCTCTTCCTAGTAAATGTACTGGGCAGGTTTTTGAAATTATTACTCGGAACCGTATGGTTTGGTTCGTCTCTGGGTCGGTAAACCACAGAGGTTTGGACAATGGCTCTTTGTAAATACGACCATTTGCTGCTTTTACAAGCACATATTCATCCGAGGTAACATCGGATGATATGGCAGTACTTCTGACTAACGTTCGTGAAGCCCCTGAGTCACAAAGAAATTCTATGTCTCGACCCTCAACTTGCAATGTGATCACTGGTTGGGATTCCAATTGCATAGCTGATGCTAGTGCTGTTAGATTTACCATTTGATATTTCTCATTTTCTGCCATTTCCTGTCCCCACCCATCGTCTTCACTTGTACCTACTTCCCCATTCTCACTTTCTTCTTCTTCCTCATACCCTCCATCTACGTCTTTTTGACCGTCATATAGTCATGCGGTACCACCGGAAGCAACCATCGGTTTCTCCGGTCCTCTGCAATCTCTGGCGAAATGTCCTTTCTTACCGCACTTAAAACACTCCCCTCTTTTGCCTACCCTCGAAATCCTCAGAATGACTTCTGCCTCCCGTCCTCGTCCTCTTCCCTGCCACGCCCTCTTCGCGATTTGCGGAACCTTGAACTAACATTAAAGTTCCATCTTCACTAACTGTAAAAGTCTGGGCTTTTTTATCTTTTTTTCCTTCAGGTATTTCTCAGCATGTCTAGCATAATCCATAAGGGGCTGTAGACGCGCTGTCCTGTGTGTGATCATATGCTTTTGTATAAAGTTACCAATGGCTGTCTTGCAGCCCTTTAGGAATGCATTTTTCAGTTGCTGTTCATAGGGCGAGTCATTTGCCTGATTTTCTGCCTTAATCAACCCACTATGAACATCAAAACATTGTGTGAGATGATGTAGATAATTGTCTACGGTTTCGTCATCTGATTGAACGCATTGATTAATGCAAGTCCAATCTGCTTTGGGCTTCCAATGTTCTTCTATTTTATCTAGGAGAGTCTTTATTCTGGTTCTACACACTTCGGAGTTAAACGGCAAGGCTCCCCCTTCCTCTGGTATCAGGGGGTCCCAAGTTCCGCAAATAAGGTGCCAATCCGGTCCTAGGATTTGCCTTATTACTTGTTCAAATTCTACAGCGTTTAATCTATAACTCATTCTCATGCCCCCTACGTCTGTACGGAATTTACGCATATCTACTTTTGGATGGGGAATCCCCTCTACCGCTTTTCGGATATCATCACGGGTCCACGGTCGGTAGACCAATATGGTAGGACCCTCGCCTTCTGTGCCTGCTTGAGGATTTGCCACTTCTATCAGTGGGTATTCCTCTCCTTCCTGATCTACCTTCTCCTTAATTTTCCAGTGCCCTTCTCTCCTAATACTTCCGCTGCGTAAGTCAAGAGTGTTGGCAGGCTCTCTCTGTAATATAATACTTGGCGTGGGGGCCACCCACGAAGCCTGGTATTGCGGTGGGTCCTGGTCGGGTGGCACCTCAATAACCTGTGCAGGGTCTGGATACTGGATGGGAGGGCCGAGGATTCTGGTGACTACGACTGACTATGGAAGTTTCATTATCTTCCTTTTGAACAAAGTACACATCTTTTTCACTTGAATTACCACACCCTTTTTCAAATTTTGTTCCTTATGTTTTTTATTTGCTTCCTCCAGCCATTTCTGTGCCTGGGAATCCCTACCTTCTTTTGCTTCCTTATCTTATTTCCTGCCTGTTTGCGCAGTAATCTTACTAGATTTTGACATTCTGACTTATTTAAACATCCACTAAACCCATGTTCTTTTTTCCATTTATCTAAATACTTTACATTCTTTGGGTGTAAATCAAACATAAACTTTTCATCTTCAGTTTTGTCGTTGCCTTTGGC
Organism: Protopterus annectens; assembly: GCF_019279795.1. NCBI lineage: Eukaryota > Metazoa > Chordata > Ceratodontiformes > Protopteridae > Protopterus > Protopterus annectens. The sequence continues at coordinate 1,356,751,450 of NC_056726.1, forward strand.
AACTGGTTCCTGTTCCCATTTCTCTTACGAGAAACTATTCCTGTTCCTGAGATCTCTTGTATATGGAATCTATTCACATATACGCCTTATACTTTGAGAAAATTAAATTTCTCCCTTGACTAGTCCCTTAAAATTTAGACAAAAAATTCCAATCAGAAACAACAAAAAAATAGCTTTTCTTTTTGCTTACCTTTGTGATTCCTCCGCCCAGTTTCGCTGCCACCTCACGGATTGAATCTGGAAAGAGTGACTGGCCTCTAATTTCAACCTGTTTCAGTTGGAGGTCTTTCATTCGAGGAGAGCCTGATCTCTCTCCACCTGCACAGGTTTTCAGCCTCTCTTTGTTCGATTCGCGCCATGCAGGGGCCGCCCTAACGTTGGGTGCCAGTTATGTCGAAAGATTTTACTCTTCTAACATATTCTGGAAGAATCACACCAAGTTCTTGTAAGCAAGTAAAACAGCTTTATTTTACATGCATGGAGACCTGCTACATGATAGTAATATGCCAGCAGTCTGGCTACTTGTACTTTAAGTTCTCCTTATATAGACCCTCCTGCACATACATACACGTAGCACAGAAGACTTTCATTAAAATTGATAGTTTGATTACTTGTTTTTACCAGCCAGTACCACAGTTATTCTTGCACCATTAACTTTCTTATCAGCAGTTTAAGATTAACTCCTGCATTCCTCAGTGATCAACATTTTCCAGAACATTTCAGTTTGCACGCAGTGAACATTTTTCTGCTTAACCCTTTAAATACAGAATACAAAATATGTTGACTTCAGTATTTTTCCACAAAAGGGGAGAGAATTCTGCATTCCTTGGACGTTCACAGACAGCTAAGATTCTACTTGAGCAGGACTAAAGCTCTAAGAAAAACTGAGCAATTATTAGTGTCATATACTGCAGGATCAGAAGGAAAGGCTATTTCAAAGCAGACAATTTCAGTCTCATTCCACCAGAACTGCAGCTACTTCAGCAGCCTTTCTCAGAGGAGTACCAACCAAAGACATTCCAGAGGCTGCTACTTGGAGTTCTGTTCACACCTTTACAAAGCATTACCATTTGCCTCTGTACTTAGCCGCACCTAATGCTGTTTAGATCCAGCCTCCCAACCATAGCTTTGGGATTCTACCCAAATGTAATGACTGCAACAGTGAAACACGAAGAACATAGTACAGTTATGTACACTTACCATAAATGTAGTTGTTCGAGTGTATTCACTGTTGCAGTCAAGGTTACCCTCCCGCCATCCCCCTGTCATTCTGAAGTTTATCTTTCCTTCACTATCTTCTACAACCTATGTGGTGTATTTGCTTGTAGATGAAGGTAAAGTTTATATTGAAGCATGTGTGTGTATATATATATATATATATATATATATATATATATATATATATATATATATATATATATATATATATACTACCTTTTTGGGGACACCTGACATTGGGGGCAAGAAAAACTAAAGAAAATGGCGTCTGCTGCATGTTTTATACCCCTGACATCATGGAAGAGAAGACTGCAACCGACGCAGTACCCAAAACTTTGGAATTCAGGCTGACTAAGGTCAACCTGCCAGCAGATTACCCAAATGTAATGACTGCAACAGTGAATACACTCTAACATCTACATTTATGGTAAGTGTACACAACTGTACTTTAAGTCTAATTCTGGTGGCTGCCAGAAAAGCAATTACTACAAAATGATAAAGTCTCAATCGACTGTATTTGAAGCAGTGAATATTAAAAGAGAGATAAAAGAACTGGAGATGGAATATTTAGAAAAGGGTAGGAGCATAGCATAGACAAAAATGGAAACTGTGGGAACAATACATGCAGGAACAGTGTTTTGGAGGAGGAGTGAAGCTTGAGACTGCAGGAATTGAAGAATTCAAATAATGTTGGATGATGATAATTGTATAAAATAATTTACGCAATGTATTATGTTTGTAGCTGTGAACATGTTGACATGAGTTGTTTTCTTTTATATAAATGTATATTTGCTTACATCTTAAGTGATAATGCAATAATCATGATAAAAAAGGACTTTTATCCAAAGTTCTAGTCTCTGGTTACTTCTTGAACTCCTTTTACCCATTTTGTCATCTTCCGTTTCCACTCTGATTTATAGCCACCAGGTTTAGTTCTGTATAAGAACCTTAAATATGTAGCTCTGAACTACCCCTTCTAATGTTCTCTGCATGTGTTATGGTGAGAAAATGATGTAATGTTGTTTTTGTAATTAAAATTCAAGATGCAGCTTCTCCTTTGCCTTTGATGGTAAGAGCATAGTCTAAGGATGTTGTGTAAGTAATGCCAGTAACATTCCCTGAAAATTTCATGAAACATGTTTGATGACTTTGGAAATAGAGGCGTTTATGTATAAACAGCAGAAGTAGCCAAGAATGGACATTATTCTGAGACTAGACCTCTTGAAAGTACTAAGCAGTTTATAATAATTTTTGAACTCAAGATTACATATACAAGCTATCTTCTAAGCATCTGTTCACAGTTTTACAAAACAGTTCAAGTTAGACTGTTAGCCAGAGTGAAGGAAGATTGCTTCCTCTGCATCTTGTTTCCTTAGTTCCATCCTCTTTTCACTCTGGACTTGTAAATGTGTGCTGATTTGTATTGTACTGAGATGTTGTAGAATAGCAGACTGTTATGACATGGACAGTAAAGTTCTGTTGTGATTGTACTGTGACAGTAGCCCTTGAATAATTAAATCCTTGCTGCTGTCTTCTACCCTCTACCCTTTTTATACCCATTATTTATCCATGTCAAATAAAGACTGTTTCAGTTTGTATTTTTCAGCAGAATCAGAATATACGTGCAGAAACTTTGGATATATTTGCTAACCATCATTCCAGCATTTCTACAGACTGTTATATTTATCAGCACTGTTAATGAAGACGGTATTCAGATGTTGTGAACCTCTAATAAAACATTATTAACCAAACTACAGTGTTTGCAGAATTCACTCTGAAAAGTACAAAAGACTTGGCCCATAAAGGAGAGACTGGCACCTGTTCAGCAAAAAATTGGGTAATTATTCCAGTCTCATTTCAGTTGTTTTCAGTATACTACAGTCTTGTCAGTTCTTTCAGTCACCTCACTGCAGGAGATTCTCCAGTTTGATTCTTGGCTGGGGGTGCCTTTTGTGCAGAGCCTGCATGTCCTCCCTGCGTTCAAGTGGGTTTCCTCCAGGTACTCCGGTTTCCTCCCACATTCCAAAGACATGCATCTGGAGCGTTTCTCCCCGAGTCTCTGCTGAAAATAGGCTCTGTCCTAATCAGACTTTCCTGGTCAACAAATGTTAAATAAATAAAATAAATAAATTAGTTTTCTTAGATATTCATAGTTGAGTTTATTTTACGTTATTCTTGATCTCATTATAGCTTGTTTATTTTAATAAGTAATTGTATGAATCTTGATTCATAACAGTTTATTTCTCAGTGGTTTCTTCATTCTGACTAAAAGAGGTGAAGCTGCATTTTTAAAGTGTAACATTCTGAGAACACAAAGGTTATTGTGAGGTACTTCAAGCTAGCCGCTGACTTCTTTGTCTTCTTGCTTTTGAGGGAGTGAGCATTGTAGGATTACCCGAGTCATGCTGTTGTGGTGTCTAGCAGCAGGCCTGCTTTTTATTAACTGATCTGTTGTTACACTGAAGGTGCCACACATTTTTTCTTCCATTGCAACTCTGTCTAGGTGTAGGTTTTCATATTCTTGAATAATAGTTTTGCTCTTTTTTCTAGGTGTTCCTCAGGGGCCTCTGTACGGAAAACTAAAAAATGGAGAACCAGTGACTCTGGAAAATGGAATAACAGTCTTTCCTTCAGATGTTCTTGATAAGCCTATTCCTGGAAGGAAGATTTGTTTACTGGGTGATTGTACAGCTGTTATTGGTGATATTGCTCAGAAACTGTGCTTTGGGGCAGATCTTCTCGTCCATGAAGCCACTTTGGATGATGCACAAATAGACAAAGCAAAGGAGCATGGACACAGTACTCCAAAAATGGCTGCAGAGTTTGCCAAGTCTTGCTATGTTAAGAAGCTGGTTCTCTCACACTTCAGCCAACGTTACAAGCCCCTGTCTTTTGTTGAAGAAGGTGATGATGATGTTACTGAATTAAAGCATCAAGCAGAAGAAATTATGAATAATGTTGAGGTAATCCTGGCAGAAGACTTCATGGTGATTGAAATTCCAATAAATAAACGGAACTAGCATCTTAAATTTTAACAGCATAATCCATGAGTCTATTTTAAATGTTTGCGAAGACCAGAAACAAATTAGCTTTTAATAAACATGTGCCTTTGTTTGCCACAGTGTTTTATTGGAATTGGTAAATACAGACATCTCCAACTTTACATTTTATGTTTTATTTCATTTGGATAATAGGGTAGGTCGACTGGGACCCTTTTCAGCCATGACCTTGGCATACATTGTACAGCAAGGAAAGATTTACTGTAATATAAATAAAAGCATACAGTAATACAGAGCTTTCAGCACAGGATGTACACACAATGTTCAGATGTCCTATTCATCTGTTGCAGTATTCTTAACATGAAGGAGTTTATCGCTGCAGGTGAGCTGACGTAAGCCAGTATACAAAAGTCTTTCACAGCTTTAGAGTGCATGGCATGTTGCACCTAAGTGACGTACACATGCACCAACCTCAGAATTTCTCTGCTGCTAGTTCAAATGCCATCTTTGAACGTCACTCTACTAGCCGAGCCGTTAGCTGTGTTCCAGCAATTTTCTCAGATAAGTGACCCCTTGGGGAAAATTTGTTTCTTTTGCTACTGTTTTATGGTAGGTTTCATGTCATCCAAAAAAGGCAAATGCCAGTGTAGAAGACAAATTCCACATAAAGATAGCCATCTCCAGTGTTTATTCTGCCTAGGTCCTACCCGCGACCACAAATTGTGTCAAATTTGCCAAGTCTTTTTTCCCCAAGACCCTAAGAAGTAGGCCTTTCTGTTGTAGCCATTTACATGGAAAACTAGTGCTTAAAGTTACTAGCTAAAAGTGTGTTGGAGGGATTCTCGGGGCTTGAGATTGAGTCGGTCATGTGGAAGGTCAAAAAGCCAAGGCCTGAAGCTTTTGCTGCACCTCTTACCATGGACGTCTCTCCTGAGGTGGATGAGAGCCCGGAGGTAGTCAGGTTACTCTATCAGACTCAAAGGCTGAGCCCGATGTTGAGGCTGCCTTGTATCCGACCGCAGGCACATCCTCGGAGGCTGAGCAGGCATCCACCTTGGATGTACCAGGGGGAGCCGAGGCTCTTGATAACGTAGGCCCTAAGAGGATACATCAGATCCTGGTGCAGGAGGAAATTTACTCGGATATTATTGAATGTAGGCCTATGTCCAGGCCTCCTATGTTGCATAGGGCAGACGTGCATCAAAAGAAGAAGCAAAAGTCCAAACACTTGTTCCTCTAAAGGACCCTCACAGTGATTGGGAACAATTTACCCAAGGCCGTTTCAAGGCCCTTATTGCCCTTAAGGCCCCCTTCATGTGTTTCAGTCCCTGCCCCACCCTGTACAGCTTCGCAACATAAAAGGGTTAGGGAAGAGGTTTCTTTTGATGAAGAGGCTTCCTCAGAAGAGGAATCTCTGAGCTATTCCTCACAGATCCCCTCCCCTCCCGTCTAGACTACGCCTCCCCAGAGGAGGACTCCAATGGAACTGACTTATCCATGGAAGAACTCTCTCTTGGAGAGACCCTAGTCAAAATGAGAGATCATTTCAAATGGGATATCACTCAGGTGTCTGAAGTTCAAAAGAGATACTATGGCCTTCTGCAGATGAAATCACCCAGCCCTTCAGTTATTCCTCCTGTATTGCCTGCCTTTCTAGATGTCTTTGCCTCTGACTCTCAGGTTCCTGTTTCCCAGCCTGTAGCCCATAAGAAGCCAGACTGATTTTACAAGGTCCCTAAGGACTGAAAGTTCCTATTTAAATGTCTCTCAGCAGACGCATCAGTTATTTCAGTGGCTTCAGACAAGCAATATAGGTTACTGCCTTCAACCTCTCTCTTTCCTTCAGATAAGGATAGCAGTATCCTGGAAATGCTGGGCTAGAAAGTCTGCACTTCATCCACCTTGGCATTTAGAGCTATTATTTACCAAACACCCATGACCAAATTTGCCTTAGACTCTCAACTCTCTCAGGTCATTTCTGATTTGCCTGACTCAGAGAATAAAACCTTGGCTGCATCCTTGCTTGGAGGCTCCTCACAAGTAGCCCACCACTCCATAAAATGCAGCTGTGATGCTTCAGAGGCTTCTGCCAGGGCATCTGCCTCTGGCTCCCTCTTAAGGAGATTCTCTTGGATAAGACTCTAGCCATTACCAGAAGATGTTAAATCTAAACTTTTGGATGCCCCTTTGGACAACTCTGCATTGTTTGGCCCTGCAGCTGCTAATTTGTTTAAATATCTGCAGGAAAGGGGAAAGGAACTGCAGGAGTTGAAACGCATATTTGTTAACCCAGTGCCTAAATTTCAAGGAAATTACCCAGCAAAACTGCCTTTGTACATAGGCAGTCCTGCCCTCCTACATCTAAAACAGAAAGGATGGTAGGAGACCTCAGCAGGCCAGGCCTGCTTCTGCAACTCCAGCTCGGAAATGGCCTTTTCCTGACAAGCCTGGTTCCCTCTGACTGGCCAAGCCACCTCATCAACATTCTGCTTTCCCAGCACCTCTCTCTGTCTCAGCTAGTCTGGGAAAGCATAACTCAAGAATTATGGGTTCTCTCTCTGTCATTCAAAAAGGATACTTTCTTGCATGAGATTCCCTGCCTTCCTTCAGGGACATCCCTCAATGACCAAAGGAACAATTACTCTGCTTTCCAGAGGTACTGTTGGACCTATGGAGACAAGGGATCTTTCAGAAAGTTCCTCAAGACCAAAAATGAAGAGTTTCTACTCCAGAATGTTCCTAGTCTCCAGAAAGGATGGTCCTTGGAGACCCATTTTGGATCCTTTCTCTATGTGAGAAATTAATACTACTAGGCAAATGTCTTGCACCTTACATTGTTATTATGTCATTACCTGTCAGACTGTGTGTCTTTGCTATAAATATGCAGTTTTTTCCCCTCTGAAATGCTAGATTATACTCCTTTATATTATGTGAAATGTTGCTTGTCTGAATATATGGAGCCTTCTTTGTGATGTTATACTCTGACATATAGGTCATTTCTCATGTGGAACTGTGTCTTTACTATAATTATACAGTATCTTTTTTTCATCTGATATGCTAGATTGTACTCTTCTATTATGTAAATATCATATGTCTGAATATATGGAGCTTTTCTCCCAAGGCCTCCATTGAAAATGGGCATATACCCAGTGGGACTTTCCCGGTCAACAAATGTAAAATAAATAAATAAATAAATCTGTCTCATCTCAACACCTTCCTGAAGGTATCCACCTTCCATATGTTAACAATTCAAACCCTGTTCTCCCTTATTCTGCCACAAGCCTACTTGGCTTCCTTTGATATCAAAGATGCTTACCCTACACATCCCCATCGTCCCCTGCTGCAGGAAGTTTTTACTTTCCTCTGCAGCTTCCTGGGATTTTCAGTTCCCTGCCTAGCGCTTTGGACTTTCTGCTGCACCATGGGTATTTACAAAATGTCTAGCCCCTGTGATTGCCTACTGCAGGCTTCAAGACATAATTTTTTTTTTCCGTTACCTGGATGATCTCCTCTTTATAGCAACCTCCCCACAGATCTTGGAGCAAAATATCCTCTTTGCCATTTCTCTTATACAGCTTTTGGGATTCACCATAAACCACAAAAAATCCATTCTCATCCCCTCTC
>NC_056726.1:1356774219-1356776719 GCF_019279795.1 Protopterus annectens
AAGGAAATTTCGTAAAAGAATTTACGAACATTTGTATAGCATTTCTAAACATGATGAGAATAATGCATTATCTAAACATTTGGAATCATTTCCTGACCATGGCTTTTTGTTTGGCATTTTAGAAGTTGTAGGGAAAGATATAAGGGGTGGTGATTGGAACAACCAGCTTTTAAGAGCTGAGGTGAGGTGGCAAATGGAATTAAATGCCACAGTCCCTCCTGGTCTCAATGACCATATTAGTATCAAACCTGAGCTAAAATACAGAGCATATGTATTATGAATATATATATCTCCTCGAGTGTTTGGTTATTCATTTAGTTTTTCCTGTCATATTTATTTCAACAATTCTGGTTATTTATTTAAAAAAAATTTTTGTATAAAGTAGTAACTAACTGTCCTATATATGTAGTTTTAATAGGCAAGCTTTTTTAGAATGATGTTTTCTCATTTTACATTCCCTTTTAAATATTAATTGTCAATCAATCAATCAGTGTTCTGATGAAGTCATTTGACGAAAGCGCTTAACCTATGTGTCTTGTACAATAAAACTGTGTTCGAGATTGATACGTGACATTTATTTTGTGTTCGAGGCTGAGGGATATTGGCTGGCTGCTTGTTCTGGTTTTCTTGGTGTATCTTTGGCACTTCGTGTTTTTTTGGTAAATACATATCCCATCAATAAAAAATCCCCACAAACCAGAAAAAGTGCATATATTAATAAGTATGCACTTAATCATACAATATATCACATATTTATGGACACCTACATAAATACATTTATATATGTGCATACATACATATATACACACATACGCATACATGTATACACATACACACAAATATATACATATACACAAATACACATACATGCACACACATACAATTAAATGATCTTCATCATTAAACAACCAAAAACATTAAGTAATATAAATAAAACTATATATTATATTAGCTGCAAAGAAAAAGGGAAAAATATACAAAAGGGACCAACATTTACCATTGGTCATTGAGGCCTGGCTTAAATAAGGCCCCTAAATTAACTATCCACCTACGCTCTTTATTAGTTAAAATTTTATGCTTAACTATCTCACCTTTAACCTTGTCAGCTACTTTATCAATCCCTACAAAAACAAAATGTGCCGATGGATGAGCCAGTATATGCTTATATAATGCACTTCTCATCCTCTTACACTTAATATCACTTAGATGGGTGGCAATTCTTTGTTTAAGATGACACGAAGTCTGTCCAATATAAAATGAACCACATCTACACAAAGCCATATATACCACCCATGAAGTGTTACAGGTGACAAAGCACCTTATATCATATACCTTGCTAGTGTTGGGAGAAGTAAATGTTGTGGTCTTGGACATCAAAATACAGTATTTACAGTGTCCACAAAAGGTACTACCCTTCCTGGATGAATCAGATCCCATAGGAGTCACACCTCTCTTATAGTGTGACAAATATTCACCTATATTCTTGCCTCTCCTATATCCAAACTGACACTTATTATCTAATATTGTATGCAGAAAAGGGTCATTATGTAAAATAAACCAATATTTATCAATGATTTGCCTAATTAAATAGGTATTGGTTGCATAAGTGGTAACAAATCGGATATTATCCCCCTCTTTTGTTAACAATTGTTGATCGGGTCGATCTTTTAGAAGCAAACCCCTTTCCAAAGTTCTACTCTCATCATAGGCCTGTCTAATATTTCCAGTTCGATAACCCCTAGCTTTAAACCTTAAAGTTAAATCATTTGCCATTTCTCTATAATCATTCACATCAGAGCATATGGTCCTGATTCTCCTAAATTGTGCCTTAGGTATATTCTTGATTGTATGGGGTGGATGGCAACTGTTAGCATGTAGTATAGAGTTCTTGGAAAAAGGTTTTCTATATAGGGAAGTTATTATTGTACCATCAACAGCCTTAGTAATACTAACATCCAAAAAGTCTATGGTAAACAACTCTAACTTCCCAATAAATGTAATTCCAAAACTATTGGAATTCAAATATGCCTTAAAACCTAACCAATCTTCCACACTACCCTGCCATACCACCCAACAATCATCAAGGAACCGACGCCACATAATAAGTTGCTTGGAAAAAGGAAATAAACGGTTATAAATCAACAATTCCTCCAGGTAGCCCATAAACAGGTCAGCATATATGGGGGCAAAGGTGGCCCCCATAGCTGTACCCTTAACCTGTATATACCATTCATTATTGTATTTGAAAGCATTATGCTCAAGTACAAGTCTAAGAAGGGATATCAAAAAGTTCTTTTCAGACTCTGTATATAGCCCAGATCTCTGCATCCAAAATTCTACCGCCTCTATCCCACCTGAGTGCGGAATACTGGTATACAGAGACTGGACATCCAAAGTCCCAAGCCTACTATCAGTAGACAATTGTAAATCTTCCATTAATTTTAAGAACTGCTTGGTATCCCTAATTCTAGCTCTAACCTGCACTAATAAAGGCTTTAAC